>NC_044354.1:4488871-4746371 GCF_007364275.1 Archocentrus centrarchus
CACCCAAAGAAGCTGTACACCTCAGCTCGGTAAAAAAAAAAAATCTGAATGTTTCTGTTTAAGAAAATCTATAAACTTTTGGCACCTACGTATTAGTTGCTGGTGGGTTTTGTGTCAGAACTCGAGGTAAATATTTCAGCTAAGCTGTTAAACATAAATGTTGACTGACACTCCTGTTTACTCATTATATGTGAGCTGTGCCTAGAAAGCCTTGGATAAAGAGTTTCCCAGTTTATCTTAGGAAAGCAATGTGGATGCATACTGTAAATTTACAATAAGTATAAAAGGCTTACGTTTTGGAACACAAAACTTTGTGTTTGCTCTCAGACTGGCCTCACTTTATTGGGTAGCTGTCAGCTTCCAACCAAAAAGACCCATGCATACAATGAAATCCCCGTGTCACACAGATTTAAAGTGGTTTTTCACAAATATTCCCCTGGAAAACTCAACACACGCAAGGTGTGCAAAGAGAGTTCACATTCAGACAGCTCTAAACCAGACCTACGGTGACCATCATTGTGCTGCTCTCAAAAAGAAAATAAAACCTAGAAAATCATCTAAAACATTTTTCACATTTGATTCTTGTATTAACAAGTTAGGTAAAACATAAACAGTAAACTTGCTTTATTATAAGAAATATTTGATGCCTAGATGAAAACAAAACATATACAGTGTACTACACAATAAAATGCAGATCTGTCATGTTTCAATTAATTTCACTTATGTGCAAACCGTCCAATTATTTGCATAAGAGAACCCGGGCGTGTTTAAGAAAAAACAAAAAAAAAAAACCTTTTTGTTCAGTTACTGTTACTGTGTGATCAAAGATTAACTTAACAGGCTTCCAGTTACTTTGTTTCCTGTTATACCAATTACTTAACATAATCATAAAGCAAAGAAAAGACCAAACACACATATGCAAACACACACACAGTAAGTCCAATGCAAAAATGGTCCCTGTGTATCAGTATGAAATGCTTTCTCCAGTTTAATTCTTATCCATAGATCAAATGTGCCTCTGACATTTGTATGTGCTGTTCCACAATTTAGACTCTGGTCAGCATTTGTTTCTCATGGAAATCAAACCCAAAGGAATAGTACTTTTTACTGTGTACTGCTCAACAGAGCTACTAGTGACCAAAACCGCTACAGTTAATAGCATCAAATTAAGCTACAGAATTTGCCACACATCATTAGGAAATTTTAAATAAATACTTCAGTTTTCCTATGTACAAAGTACAAAACAGGCTTAGTGTTATGACAATCATTGACTGGTACTGTAGATATAAACCAGTGCATACAGGTTTCGGCAGTGAAATGAACATGTACATCTCGACTGAATTCTTCATACAACAGTCATAAATGAAGACCAATTTTGGTTTTCGGGGGAACAACGTGGAATTGAGCAATTAGAAAACAAAGGTTCAGAACTGAGTATGTAATATGTAATAGCTTTTTAGCCAGACAAAAGCTATATTAGGCTCTCGGCTCCCTTACTCAAGCAACTGTTACACCAACACATGACGACTTTCATGACTTTGGTTAACAAGTTTGGGTGGCCTATCATTAAATGCATTTAACACAGTTTCACAGTCCCAAAATATTTATTCATATACAAATATATGCACATTAATAAAGCGATCCACACCACATAAAACGATATGACGATATGGAAGCTGAGGCGTAAATCTGAGATGCATGTGCATGTTTATCTGCACACCTCAATGGATTTTTATCAGGGTTAGCGGCAGGTGACAAAGGGAGATATGGTTCTTCAGTAACTGATAGCAATCAAAGCGTGAAGCCAAAGCAAAGCACTCCATGCTACGTTTCATTTCTTCAAGGGCTTCAAAGTATGAGCTTATTCACAAGCACTGCTAAACACTTGATATTACAGCTAAAGTCTTTCAGTCTTCCCTTTCCTAACACTTACCTGCACAGCATGGTAGACCATGAGCAGCTACTTGATGACTTAAATGAAAACTAGTCAATGGAACAGTAAGTTTCTTTGTCTAAATAACAATCGATTTATTATTATTATTATTATTATGTTATATGGTAGTGTTATATATTATTCTGACACACATTATCTCCCTTTCGCCCTGTATGCAGAGCAGGGTGCCTCTTTAAGCTACCCACTTTGTACATCACCCTGTACCTGTAAATTTTAAACAAAGTTAGTCTAAAATCAAAACTAAAATCTTTTTAGGCTATTTGTCTTTGCAGACCTTCTCTCCAGCTCTGGGAAGCCACATCTCTAATAATTTTGCAGTTCAGGAATGTTTTTGTAGAGGTCCAGTGAGTCAGGATTGGAGAATGCTCCTCTTTGCGTCACCTCCCGACCAGCGATCACTTGTTTTACAGCTACCTCCACCTTCTTCCCGCTGATGGTGTACTGCAGAGGAATGAAATAACGTTTTGGAACAATAACTTTTTTTAAATAACTAACTGATGTTCAGAGTTTTTTTTTTCCTTACAGGAATGTCTCTGGTCTCCAGCAGCAGGGCGGGTATGTGTCGGGCAGACAGGGCTTTTCTAATGGCTCCTTTAATCTTCGCCACCAACTCTGGACAGAAGGGCTTACCGGGCGCCATCTTTAAGAACAAAATAACTCTCTCTTCTCCGTCAGCATTGTACTGTGGTACACAAAGACTGTCTGACACTTCTTCAAACGCCTCCACTGGAGTAAGGAGAGGGCAGTTCGGAGGGCAAGAAGACAAACGAGGAAGAGAGAAAAAGATGTGAGGTGAAAAGAATGTGCGAGTAAAGATTAAAAGAACAGAAAAGACAAAAAGTGTCAAAACTAAGCAGAATAAATAAGAATGAAAAGTGAACAAACTTTAAAAAGTGGACAGTGGGATGGCACAATATATTTTTTCCAACAACTTAAAAAGAACCATGATGCAAAACTCTTTTCTTTTTACATTACACCCACACCCTGCTCCATCTGTAATGTTCAAGACTCACCAATGTTGTAGATCTCTGAGCTGCCGAATCGGACTCCGTTGGGGTTCAGCGTACCGTCACTACAAAAAAAACAGAGGTTCTAAACTCACAGCTGTAGTTCCTGTCAATGGGAGCTGTTTGCCACAAATTTCCACAGGAAGAGTGTTGAGCTGTCGCAAAAATCTCAGGCAATAGAGTATTTTAAACAGCCTTCCTTTTCTTTCACAGAAGAAATAAATGTATACGGTATATTTAAGTCTGTCCTAATGAATCGATAAAATGTATTGATTGTAGTTAATGGCTGACCTTCTGCCCAGCATGACAATGCCCCGTGTCTTTGGATTGATTTTACAGTAGTCTCCGTGGGCCCACACCCCTACACAAGGACAAAAAGAAATAAGTATACTGGAAAACACACATTAAAAACAAACTTAAAAAATAAAGTAACAATAAATGCAATGAAAAGCAGGTGAATACAAACGGTATAGAAAAAGGTGTTAACAGTTATAATGCTATATGCAGTAATATAAACATAGATATATTTAAATATCCCTTACAGGGTTACTGTATGGCAGTGTATATATATATATATATATATATATATATATATATATATATATATATATATATATATATGTTTCTATTTATACACAACATTTGTGTAGTTACCAGGAAATGTAGAAAAGTAAGCTTTATGGTATTTGCTTCCATTCTCGTCATTCCAGAAGTGCGTTGGCTGGCAGGGGATTGGCTTCAAGCAGACGAGCTCCCCACTCTCTCCCCACACAGGCTTACCTGATAAAATACACATATTTCACAGGAACAAAAAGTTACTGTGTGTTTCACTGCAACACGTATAAACCTGGGCGCACAGCCATACACACAAACATACAGGTGTACAAGAGACGTGCTATAAATGCTTCTCTGATTAAAAACAAACGATGTGTATTGCTCTCAGAGAATCTGCCATCTTTTAGTGTGTGGTTTCACACAACCCTAACCGCCTCCCTCAGGACGGTGTTATAGGCTTAAAGACTGACTAAAATAATCCCAAACTCTTCCTACAAAACTGCCTTTAAATTATCCCTCAATCCACTCTCCTTTGAGGTGGTGGAGACAAGCCAGCACAGCCTGCAGCAGGGAGCTGGGGAAGAGGGACTGAAATCAATGACACAAACCTGGAGGGCTTTGAAGACTTCTTTAAAAAAAAAAAAAAAAGAACAACACTCTTTTTAGTTGGATTAATAATAAAAAAAAAAAAAAACGTGTTTCCCTGAAGTGGTCAGTGTATTTTTCCAGGGAAAGTTCACTAATTCCCTCAGCTATTTTTCTGCCAACTGCAATGTATCCTGACATTTACACACATGAGCTCCCCCCTTCAGTGCCATGTAAACACACACACACACACACACTCTTATTTTCTGGCAACAATTTTTAATGTGCTCGTGATTCATCTTCCTTATTAATATGGTCTGAACCTGAAATTTCCTGTGTCTCCATCCAGTAAATCTCTTAATTGCTATCGAGGTTAGACTAAACAGAAAGTGGAAGGAGGGATCGTTACATCCGACGAGTCTACCGTCAGGGTTCCAGGGCTTCCACAGCCCATGCCGAGATTTCTTGATTGGATCTCACCTCGATACACTGGAACGGTTGGGTTCTGGCCCAATGAAACATGACACTATATCAAGTGCCACCTGGAGAAGAGTTGAGAGAAAACCAGAAAGTTTTCTGTTATATTTTTGCTACAGAGATATCTTTTCTCAGAAGGTAAAGATGACAAAAATAGGCTACTATAAATGTTTCAACTTGTGTCTTAACTTTTTTGCCTTTAATTCTGTTGGAGGAATTATGACCTACAAATAAGATAGATCTGCCTTAATAAATTCATAGCTTCAGTTTTACCGTGCACAGATTCAGTGAACTCTGTGCCAAGTTTAGCATGGTTTTCCCATTATAACCGAGTGTCCTCCATGTTTCACAGAGAAGTGTTCTTTTCTTTAAAAGCGATTCTCGTTTGTTCCTTTCCTTCAGTGAAACACAGAGCTGATGAGAAGCTCTAAATTTGATTTCTCACAGAAGCACTGTGACCTGTCAGCATGCATTTTAGCAAACTTTATGCTGGCTTTTATATTTCTGTTTCAAAAGTGGAGTCTCCCCAGCTCTTCTGAAATGGAGCCCACTTCAAATGTGGGCTAAGCATTATTTTTGCTAGTAGTAGCAGCTGTGGCCTCAGGAACAGGAAATTGCTTAGGTCATTCTTTTAGCCTTAACTTTGACCATGCTGGCATTTGCTTCTTCCTTACCTCCTTAGACAAGTCATCTGTAGTTAAGTGTCTGCGTGTAATCTGATGTGTACAATTATGCCACACAGTAGTTTTCTTTATTTAAGGCATTATTTACTTGCCTGTAGACAGAAGTACCAATTATACACTTATGACACCTATGATAAAGACAACAGTTAGTTTAAAATATCTCCATATTCCACTTATTTATCACCACTTCTGAGAGTTCCCAATAATTGAATACATTTTTAAGCCATTTGGCAGACCACATGCATGCAGATATGCACAATGTATAAAATTTAAATTTCAACACTTTGCACGAAGGGACTACAGCATCGTTTAAACAACTTTGAGGATTACTTTTGGCCATATCTGTACATTTTTTTTTTACCTTATTTCATTCAGGCTGCAATGCTTGGATTATCCAGAATCATAGCCGTATCGAGTAACTGAGTAAAACATCAGCAAACACTGACCAAGAGACATTCCCACACTGAGTACTGGTGTCTGCTATTTTGGCTCCACAAACCAGCAGCATTAGCAGGTTGCTCCAGCTTCATTGACCTATATAGGAGTTCCTCCCCTTTGCTAAAACTGTCATGAAGTCACACACACACACACATATCTATTCATCTCTTTCTACCTTCCAATCATATACCATTTCTGACACGTTCTATTCATCTCCCTTCCTATTGTTTGTGCTCTACCTCCCCATTTCACTCCACTCTGTGTGACAGATACCATCCATCCATCATGTTTGCTTTCTCTCAGCTGCTCTATGCCCTTCTACTGCTCCTTCCTCCTCTCTTGCATTCTTTGTTCTTTACACTCGTTTTCTCTCTCTCTCTTTCTGCCAGGTTCTTTATTGAGCTCTAATTGGCTCCCAGGAGGAAGTGGAAACTTTGTCTTCTGATTAAACACACACACTTATAGTGGGAAGATACGCAATTAGTTATTATTACATTTACCTTAATAGGTGAGTACAAACACATTAAAAAAAAACACACACACATGAACAGAAGTATATTTTAAGCCAAAAGTCATTGTGGTTTTCTTGGGATGCCTTCCATCATCTGACATTTAGTGTGCGTGTGTGAGTAAGGTGTGTGTAGCTTGTCACACCGCTCTGATGCTCCTAACAGCAGTGACTATTTTGAAGAGAAGAAAAAGGGTTTTTGAACTCCCCAGTTAGTGTTCATAGATTTTTACCACATGTGAGTCTGTGTGCGCAAGTCTCCTTTCATTTGTCGAGCTGTTAGTGCTTTGAGCATCTACCTGCACAGTTTGGGGTCAGACAAAGCCGCCAACCGAGACAAACCAAGCAACCTACACAGCTAACCTACGCATGCATTCATATATCCAAAATGAATTGTTAAAGGAAAACTCATGCTGAAAGTCACAAGATGGCTTCTTAAATACTTTGATTCTTCAAAACTAACACAGAAGAGAAGAGAAGAGAAGAGAAGAGAAGAGAAGAGAAGAGAAGAGAAGAGAAGAGAAGAGAAGAGAAGAGGAAGAGAAGAGAAGAGAAGAGAAGAGAGAAGAGAGAAGAGAAGAGAAGAGGCAAAATGGGTGTGGAGAAGTGACATATGGATAGTCAGATGGAGGTATATTAGGATTGAGGAAATCCAGCAGTGAAAGTGTTAAAAAATCACCCGCTGAAGAGCAACAGGGGTCTGAGGTCCCTGCTGAACACAAAACACACACAAACACTCTCCCTGATATACACAACATGTCTGTAGGAGTTTTCATTAACCAAGTACTTTGAACTAAAGCATATGTTTTATGGATAAAGATACACGGTGACACAGAGTGAAATCAGCAAAGAGACTCACACATACAGTACCAGCAGCACACACACACACAACACACACACACAACACACACACACACACACACACACACACACACACACACACACACACACACACACACAGTGTTGACCTCATGGGTCAAGGTTAGGTCGGTTGGCAGCCAACAGGGTTGCAGCCCTCTGTTGCCCTTGGCAGCAACATTGAGAGTGACTGGGGCAGGACCTGCTGTTCTCAGTCACACATACACACAAAGAACCAGCGCTACAGTTCGAACAGGAGAAGTCCAAATGAATAACATATCGGGTCTTCACAACTTACAACTTTACCCATCATTATATTCAAATATTCTAACACTATCCTATCAGAGGGACAGGACTGTTTGTAGAGAAAGTTAGGGATAGTCCATATATTGGACAAATGGAGCAAGTTTCACCAATGCACCTCAATGTTGGGCATAAACACATTTTTTATTACCAAAAGCTACAACAGTTCAGTTACCAAATATATCTTATAAGCCTACTGTTCCTGTGAGCCACATAGAGAAACTAATTTAAAAAGTGTCTATAAATAAGCTTTAAAGAGGAAGAAGAAAACAGGTAACGCTATGACTGAGAGTTTTACCTGTTCAGCTAATATGGTTGCTCAGCTAATGACTGCAAATGATGCATTACAAACGCCTCTAATTAGTGATGTCATTTAATACTGAACTTGCTGTATTGACTTAAAGTTGTTAAAAAGGGAAATGCATACAGCATCGTACTGAAATGGAGCTGATAAGCAGAAACAGATTTTTCTAGAGTCGTTTGATGTGTTTGCCTTATAAAAGTTATGTTTCACTAAAATGTGTTTCAAAGGACAGAGTCTGACGACCTATATTGTTAAACAAAAATGTGTAGTTGCCATATTGCATTTGATCAACAATTTTCCAAAGTTTTCAGTATCCATAAACACTCTTAAACCTTCACCAAATCTGGCACAGACCTTCCTCACAAACAGTTTTTCTTCACTTGTCATACAGAGTCTGCAGAGACAGAGATATGGATGACAGAAATAACCTAAGAAAATCTGCTTGTATCTTCTCTTCTTTTTCCTCTCTCTAACCCTCACCAGATTTCTGCCTTGTGATTGGCATTTCAGTTGACGCTTGTGTCCAGCATTTCGACTTACATGTCGTTGTGAGCATGTGCGACTTTCCATTTGTTTGCTTGTTCATTTGAGGCTATCTGCTATACCCACTTGGGCTGTCATTCACAATGGCTGCGTGTATGTGTATGCAAGCGTGACACTCCAAGCTGCTACTCAGCCTGCGTGCGTGTGTGTGTGTGTGTGTGTGTGTGTGTGTGTGTGTGTGTGTTTAATACGTCAGTCACCCGGGCTCTGCTAAATGTTAAACGTTTCAGGACTCACAGAAAGAGACAGATAGCATTCTACTGTCCTGACAACATCACAATAGACTGAGAAGGACTGTGTGCGTTAGACTCATGCGTGTGTGTGCATGTGCGACAGTTGTGGGTGGTGAGTAATATGTAGAGTTCCATACAATTTATTGTTTTATTATTATTATGCATCATTCCTTTTGTGTTTGTGTCGCAGATGCTTTTTTTGCTTTAGTTTGCATACACAATTCTTAAGAAGTGTTATAAACAGCTTTTAAATTTGAAAAATACTAACAGTACTTGCTGTGTATATAAGTATATATATAAGTATATACAAAAAGAAATAAAGCACTCACTCTAATGAACAAGGTTAAACACTGGGTTTGTATTTGGGATCAACAATCTTTGTTGTTCAAATCTGTGCGTCCACATTTCTGCACAGATTGTGGTTATGCTGAGGAGTGGTTGCATGATTATATGCCAGTTTACGCTCGGACAGCAAACACATAGTCACTCATTTTCTAATTCTAAGCACTGCAGAACCACTGACACCTGATTCACACAGGTGTCGTTTGCCTACTTTTACTTCACTCGTTTACAACTCCCCATCACAGAGAGAGAGACAGCGGTGCGACTGTCTGTCTGGGCTGCAGCTCCAGTTAACGGGAAGGTGTTGGAACATAATAAGGAATCGTCAGGATTTTCACATCTTTGAATAGCTATTTAAAAAGTAAAATGGCACCTGATAGAGCGAAATGCATCACTACTGCCAGAAGGTGATGGCAGCTGCCATCCACCTTTGAACTAAAAAAACAGAAGAAGAGCACATTAATCATTTCCAGGCTGTGGACCAGTAAAACCGGTGTGGAAAGGTGAGATTATACACTAAAAACACACAAACCCAAAGCCTACTACTGTGTGGGAAAAAAAATTACAACAACAACAATAAACGACAACACAAACTAGAGTTGTCAAAAATATCAATTTTCAGATACTAATCAATACTAAAAATTACTAACGGACACACATCTTCACAAAGTTATTTTGTTAGTTTAATATGTTCTTCTTCTGTTTTGTGAATGGCACTTTAGGAGGAATTTCACTGGAGTATTGAACATAAATGCTAACCTGGCCGACACACACTTTAATGTTAGCTGCTTAACTAATAGCAGTTACCCAACAGCCACAAAGCGCGACTGAGGGAGCCACAAGCTAATGTTCTCCTAGTGCCTTAGTTAGTCCCAACTCCAGATAATTGGGAGGGTTGCATCAGGAAGAGTATCCGGCATAAAATCTTTGCCAAATCAAACAGGCAGATCCATCTGTTACGGAAACCCCTGTAGAAATACAGGGGCAGCTGAAGAACTTTTATCCATCCCATTAGCATTTAAGTGGGAGCTAGGCAGCAAATGCTATCAGTCCTGCCTCTCTATAACATGATAATTTAACAGGATAATACAAATATTTATGTCAGAAAACTTAATAGTTTTTAGACATAAACCTTTATGTTACCTTTTCTCAGACTGAAGCTGGCATCCACTGACCAGAAAAAGTGTCAGCGTATCTTACCAGCTTTATTTGATCAGTAACAAAAATGTGGAGCCAAGTCACCAGAAGTATACAAACACGTCAGACGACTTAAAATACTGTTGTTGTTTTGTTTGGGGGTTTTCTGTCACTACTAAGGAGAATTAGAAAATATACTGCTCAAAAAAATAAAAGGCACACTTTTTAAATCAGAGTTTAGCATCAAGTCATTAAACTTCTGTGATACTGATGTGGTCAGTTAAATAGCAGAAGGAGTTGTTAATCACTTTCAGCTGCTTTGGTGTTAATGAAATTAATAACAGATGCACTAGAGGGGCAACAATGAGACAACCCCGCCCCCCAAAAACAGCAATGGTTTTACAGGTCTTTAACCCATCAGCAGGACCGGTGTCTGCTCCACTGGTGCAGTGGGTCCTGGGTTGCTCCTGGTGTATAACAATGCCTGCCCCCATGTGGTGAGAGTATGCGGGCAATTCCTTCATCCTGGAGGATGAAGGAATTGATACCAGTGACTGGCCCCCACGCACGCCTGACCTCAATTCAATGCAACACTTCTGACTGCCCCAGTCCATATCAGTACAGATATCCAGGATGATTTATTTCCCATTAAGATCTGATGTGTTTTCAAAGTGTTCCTTTAATTTTTTGAGCAGTATTTTTGGAACACATACTCCTTACAGTTATGGTTTTTTTGGGTTTGGGGGTTTTTTTGCACTACATCAGGCAACTTAAAAATAGTTTCGTCTCTTTATTTCTTATATCTTTATTTTTAAATGCTAATTAAAAACTTTTACTTCTTCTGGTATCAAAAAATTGTATTAAGTAGTTTTTTAGGTATTGTATCCAGGTGAAAGTCTAGTATCATGACAACCCTAAGAAAAAGTGCAATGCAGTGAGTATTAGTGAAAGGTGTCATTAAGCATAAGAGATGCCGTGGTATCCCTTATGCTTGATGGCTGAGTCAAATAAAAAATAAACACAACTGGCTCTAATTTGTATGTGAACAAAACCGACAACAATAACTGGAGCAAGAGCACAGCAGCTGGCACAGAGAATCTTTGCTTACTGCACAGACATCTTATTCATCACATTCCTGGTTAAACAGCTATTTATTTGAAGCTCCAGAGACTGTGTGTGCCAAATTTTATAAAGAATGTATTTTTTGTCAAAACATAATTAAACATAATTAGCAGAAAATCCAGTCTTGTCATATTAAAAATTTAATTTAAATGAGTCTTTACCATGACACATTTATTGTTAAAGCTTGACATGTTTAAGCCAATCAAAATTGTAAAACCAATTTTAGTTTTACAATAGTTTGTTATTTTGCTACAGTGTTTTTAATTATTGAAAAAAGGCATTTTGAGTTATAATTCTAAAAGAAAAAACACTAAGAACTCTTTTGTAGTGCTGATGTGTAGGATTTTTTTCCCCAGCTCTTACGAATAACATGTAGTGTTGAACGTCTGGTGTTAGTGTCACAGTTTAGAAAAACAGTGTTTCAGTTTGTAACCCAAGACAGATGTTATTGGTGTTATTGAGTCACCTGAAATGGAGCCCAGCATCACGGTGCTCTTTATGCAGCGGTAGACGTAATCGTAGCTCTGAGGTTTGAGAGGAGATCCAGTAGAGAGGATAGTGTGGAGAGACTGGAGATTGTGTGTTTCCGCTATGAGAGAACGACACAAAAGAAATGAAAAAATTTTTTAAAAAAAAGAAACAACAGAAAAAGGACAAGGAGCAATAGACACTATGTAGTGTAACTACTATTAATAAAATCACTGTGTTTGATAAACTGAAATCACATTTTAAATAATGTTCCTCAAAATGTCCAGTGTTGAAAATTCATGTACAGAAAACTAAGATTGATTGATCAAAAAATGATGTACACAAAACTAAAAAGCTGAGCAAATTATTTGGGATCTAAATGAGCAATTAAAATACTTTACTGTTTTTTGTTTTTTAATCATACTTTATATACAGCTTATATTGAGGCTGCGCATATTTCAGACAACTGAGCTGGAATTGGTGCAGAAATTCAGTTATCATAATGGCTACCAAAAAAAAACAAAAAAAAACTAATCATTTGAACCAAATTAAGAATCCACACACATAAACTGAGCATTCACATTTCAACAGCTGTGGCTTGCTGCTCCTCAACTTGTTGTGTTATTGCAGTTTACCACCCTGATGTGACAGAGCATAACCTACCACATACACACACACACACACACACACACACCCCTGTCGCCATCATCCTCAAGATCCATGTGCATATTCTCTGTCACACACATATGCCCAAACCACAAGCCAATAACACTCTGCGAACTAATAAGCTTCCAGAAACTGCCCCTTACTCTGTAAACACACACACACACACACACACACACACACACACACACACACACACACACACACACACACAGTGGGACTTTTGCCACCCCCCACCATGCTTCCAGGTGTCCAGTCCAAATGTCATCCTAGGGAAAAGGGCCTCTCCGCTGGGGCAGCCAGTGAAGAAGCTCCCTCTAGCCTCCTCGGCCCAGTGGAGGCATGCACACACACACACACACACACACACCCCAACATCTCCCTTTGCCACGCTCTCTTTCTCTAATAAGCATCCAAATGCACACACACAGTGCCAACTGGATCAAGTGGCTGGCTGACTAATAGGGGTGGGGCAGCGAGAGAGAACAAGAGAGACGAGCACAGAGACACAACAATGTTTAATTTTTTTTTATGCTTTTCTGTTTAGCATCAGAATTAGGAATGGATTCAGCCAATTTCAAGTTATAGACAGACAAACAATAGGCCATGAAGATTGATTGTGGTGATTACAAGGGTGAACTGGGATACATGGCTACATATGCTGTATGCCGTAAACATTAGTTTTAAGTACCAAGTTAAAATTAGGGGAGGACAGATAACATAAAGCCTTTTCAGATCAAAGAGTTAGAGACTCCCTGAGGGGAACTGATCCCATACATTTTTTCCTGTTTGCACTTCTGACAGAAAAGTTGTTAAGCCCGGTGGCTGAAATTTAGCCATACACTATAAATACTCGAATGTGCGTGATTGACGCAAATGGAACGGCCAGGCTTCATCGGCAGTTGGTTTGGTATTTTACTTTCTTGGAATCCGGTTTCTGTTTCTCAGTATTCTCTGGACTGCACTCCTGTGTGTGGATACACAATGCAGAAAATTTAGAGCAAATGCACATTACATTACACTGAGGCTTAATAAAGCCTGGATTTTCACTGTCAGTCCATTTCTCTATGTTCGATTACATTTTTAGAGCTGGTAGCTGATGTTTGCATCCATCCATTTTCCTCCACTTATCCAATTCAGGGTTGCAGTTGGGTTGGAGCCTATCTCAGTTATCATAGGCTGAGAGGTGGAGTGCACCCTGGACAGGCCGCTGCTCTATAGCAGAGTTAACACAGATAGACAACCAACCATTCACACCTACTTAGAATCACCAGTTGATCTAACAAGCATGTCTTTGGACTGTGGAAGAAAGGTGGAGTACCTAGAGGGGAGCCCACGCAGACATGGGTGCTGGTGGATTTGAACCCAGGACCTTCTTGCTGTGAGGCAACAGTGCAAACCACTGTGCTCCTCCAGAGGGAGCTAAAAAAAAATGAGCTACTTCCTCCAAGAGGCCCTTCATTAGTTACCAGGTAATTTCACGAAGATAAAAAGGACTTTTTGAGAGTCGAAATACGATGAAGAGAAGAGCACAATAAAAAAGTTGAGGAACAGAAGTGTCAAAGCACACATCTAACACAGCAGTCAGGATGCGGACCATGAAGTCAAGCTCAGCTGCACACTGATCAGATCTCAATGCCAGCCCACATCGACTGATGGCTTATTGGAAAATCTATTAATATCAATATAGTTCATCTGCTTTAGCCTGCATACAGTGACTGCTTATCTGCCGGTGGCTTTACAACCCTCCTCCACCACAGCTCCTTCTTTTATGCTGTGTTTCACTTAATCAATGTAATATCTGTTTTCATTGATGCCTGCTCTGTTCTGCGCTGAGGTCTATGCATGTGAAAGGGCCGGGAGGTGTGCTGTCCCAGAACAGATCCATACAGCCAAATATAAATTACTGCAGATGGAAATAACCGTGTTCCTATGACTACAGTGGTGCAGACTGAAGTACGGCTGTGTAAGCCAAACTGCGGCTTAACTAATTTAACTGGAATTTCTGTTGCTTTCCCGTGAAATGAACAACACCTACGATAATGTTAACCAGGTATAAAATTTTGAAGTTATGCCATAATGAACACTAACAACTGTACTATGCTAGTGTTTTGTTCCAATACAGCACAGTGCTTGTTTATTGGTGCACAAATACATGAAGACTAGCAGAAAGGGCAAAAAAGCACCAGCACAGCTCTGCTCATCTGTACAGATGTTTTTCCTTTCTCTACAAAGCTATGTCACTAAAAGCAATTAGGTGGACCTATCCATGACTCATATGAAAAATCATAACAGCACTTTTATCCTTTCGGTATGGTGTCAAACTCCAGAACACAGGGCAAACTGTTAATTCATGCAGTTAATGGAATAAAGGACATTCAGAGTCAAACAACATTACTATTATAATCATTATTGTGCCCATCTGCTCTTGCTGCTACAGATTCTATTCTCATAAAGTGGGTCCGTGTATGCCTGCTTGTTGTTTGCGTATGTGTCCATGTGTGTCTGGATGTCTGTGACCATGCTCGCACACTTTTCTGTCTGTGGCCACAACTTACAGGGTTTCAGGTTCCTCTCCTGCAGCACAGCCAGCCACTTGGCCCCGGTACCAAAGATAGTGATGCTGATGAAGAAAAAACAATAAACATTATTTAGCTTGCCAGGAGTAGAGAATATTCTCATATACTTTGAGAGAGAAAAAAAAAGAAAGAATTTGCGTCAGTGTTGCCAACGCTGACAGTCATTGCAAAAGCCCTCCTACATACATGTACTATATTCTGCATTGTGACAGCAGGAACTCCAAACAACAGAACCAAGCTAGCAGACTTTATGAGTGGGGGTGGCATAAATATTGTTGCCAAGTTTCACTGCAATCTGGCTGGCTATTTTGGAAAGATGCTGCTGGACAAAGTGATGGATGAATAAGTGATAAGATGCACAAACCTGCCAATGAACCTTGTGACATTACCATGTTTAACATCACTGGGATATTCCTGAGTGTGTCAATCACAATTAAACATACCCTGCTTTCGGCTCTGGATGCTTTTGACTAATTTCTCTGCATGAGAGCAGTGATAAACAATTCCAAATATTAGAGAGGCACTGTGGGGCTTTTTAAATGGTTGTGGAATATTGTGTTTAAAACCCTCATAAATCTGGATTCTGAAAATATGACAATTCAGATTCTGTATGAAGCTTCATTTAAATGTGAAAACATTTTATATGCTTTTTTAACCCTTTAACACTTATGCTACTTGTTAAAAGCAATGAATTCAGATAAAAGCAGTCATGGTTGTAAAGTCTGGGTACTGTCGATCACTTGTTGCAATTTAGCTTCTTCATTATTCTCAAGAAATCTGGCAAATTTTGTCTAATCTTTAATGCAGTTTTTTCAGTTTTTATATGAAAAATCACTGCCAGTAAACACATACATGATAGATTGAATGGTCCTTATATATCTGTATTAACATCATTGTACACTACTATTAAGCTAATGGTCAAGTAACTTCTCAATACAAGATTTTAAACACTTGAAAGACCAGATGCCGGTCTGCTAACGACTTTGGTGCTTCACTTGTTGCCCTGAATCTATGCATGACAAGGCATCATTTCATTGTATCTGCTCTGAATGCAAAAACATAAAAAAGGGCAACAGCTATTCAGCAGTCTTTGCCCTTAAACCCATCTGCTCCAGTGGAGCTGCTCAGTAGGCCAGGTTGCACAAGGAAGCTCCCAGCAGGGGGGCGGGGGGCGTCACTGTGTAAATGTAAAGGAAGGTGATGTTAAAACACAGCGTGTTGTGTGTGCTTAGCCTTCATAGGAAGGAAGGAAGGAAGGAATGAAGGAAGGAAGAAAGAAAGAAAACAAACTTGCAAGGACAACTTTCAACTAAGCAAACACAAAAGAGAGTTGAACAAAATAATGGACAGTCTGGAATACAAAGACAAATTGCTTCATTTTTAGATGTTCCACAAGAAAATTGTTCAGATGAGAATGTAACAACACAATGTTTGTTCCCAGCAATCCTGAGATAAAATAAATTTAGAAAGTTTCATCTGTGTGAATTGAAGTCACCCTGACAGCTGACAACAGTTGGAAAACATGTGGATGGTAAGAAGCGGCAAAACGTCACTTTTGTGTTCCCCTGCGGTTTTAATTTTAAAACAAAGGACCCTTTCAAGTCTGCCTCTGTGAATGGGTCTATTTGTGTCTCAGTCTATGTCTTCTTGTCTTTTTAAGTTATTTTTGTTGACACCAAATCAATCAAATTTTGTTCTATCACTATGGTAACCATTTATGTCAATCATAAAGAGGCTGTCTCTATGACATAAAACAACTGATGCTTGATGCCCAATAATCAGGAATTGATTTAAAATGCACAACATTCTTTGCTCTCAGTGGATCATACTGATTAGTAGTGATAGAGATTGCAGATAGGGTGAATGAAGGGGCCGAGTGTTAAATATGAGAGTTAAATTATGGTCTCAAAGATCAATATGAAGTCAACTCTTGTCAGTGCTGCTTCTGCCAACTCACAGCCTGAGCTTGTAAAGTGTCTTATCTCGTCTTACCTTGTGTGTCTAAATTTATAGCACATCATGTGTAACTTTAAATCATGAAAATCTGAGTCTAGGGTTAATTTAAAACTCAATTTAGTGATGAACTATTAACTGGTGACTGACCAGACTTAGATGGGCATTTTCTGCTAATCCTGGAGACAAGAACTGTGACCAGTAATGGTGGTTTATGAATTCATACAAAACCTAAAAAATTAGGCAACTGTTTTACTGTTGTCATCTGAAAATATGCCAGGGTTCAAATGACACTGTGTGGACCTCCCACTTGGCGCAGCCATTATGCTTTAAGGGCACCAACTGTACGCATGCTGACAAACCAAAATGAACGCTGAATTTTAAGAGACGCAGTGTGAAAAGGTCCTTCTCTACCAGTATTTGTACAATCTGTTTTTCACAGAATATAAAGACTCTGAAATGTGCAATAATTTAACATGGACACTGCCGAGACCTTAGCAAAACACGTCCTACAAGCAGACTAGAAAGAAGTATAAAAGGAAGAAAAATGTGTCCACAGTGTCTGCAGATTACATCTTACAGGTGTGCTTTCAAGCTGCCCTTCTCATTGACTTATAACATGGCTCACAATAACCTAATGATAGATTTCATAGATGTCATGATATTAGAAATCTAAGAATATTCAAACTGAAGAAAATACTAGAAAACAACATTCTTTATAATGCTTAAATGTAATTTTGTCAGTAGGTTTGATTTTTTTTTTTAAATTGATTTTAGTCATAGCATCTATGCTTTATCAAATGAAAATAATTTCCAGTGACATACACTGCAAGTTTACTTGTGTTCTTCTAATATTAAACACAGCGTGCTTGTTTCAGCGGGAAAAGAAAAAAAATGATCACATCCCACACAAGAAATTAGATACATCGATAGATTGATGGAACTTTTTTCTACATTTTTCTTATTCCCACCTGATGTAAGCAAAATTCAAATACAAAGACCCTTTTTTGGGTTATCTAAACCCACATGCAGACAGTCACTGTGATTCTATTCATAATCTCTGACCTCCTATGCGCATACGAATTTGTTGGTTTCTGACTACCATGGAAACAGTCACTCTATTCTGATTGGAGGCAGGTGGCCAGGTGTGGCTGCTAATTGGGTGCTTAGGATGGAGGGAGGAGGAGAAGCTGTGAGTCTCTGTCAGAGTGTGTGACAGCATGTGTAAATGTACCTGTGTCTGTTTCAGGGAAGACGTGTTACTGGAAGTTACTAAGTCAATAAATGACACTCAGGAGCAATCAGACACAAGAGCACCTCTGAGCAATTATTACGGTAATGTGTCCCTACGTGTGTCGTGATGTACCAATTGAAGCTCCACTTGTCAGTGTAGTTTACAAATTACTCTCACACTTGTTCTCCATCACAGTAAGTTGTCTGAATATGTTGCAGATATTAAGTACTGCTCTCTTCACAGGTGTGTGAGAGGCTAGGAGGAACAATGGAGTAACTCTTGTTTAACAGTGCATTTGTTTACAGCTTTGCAAATGTATATAAATTCTTTTAAATTCATACATAAAAATTAGGGCGCCTTAGTATAATTGCTGTAATCTACACTCTAAAGTTGTTAAATTCAATCCAACCTGGTGATACAGTCAAAACATTGGAACAGAGAATGTTAGGTTTCCAAATTAATCTTGTAAGGATCTTTTTTTTTTTTAACAATAAATGCTGCATTTTAGATATAACAGAATTGTTGATTCTCCATAAAAATATTTGAAAATACAGCTACAGATACAGTTGTGTTCAGAAGTTTGCTTACACTCATCATGGGCATGAATGTCATGGTGAAATTGGGCTTTTAATGATTTCTTTGAAGTGTACTTTGTCCAGGGTGGAATGATAACACAGCATACATATTTAGTGTCTTTAAAAAAGAAGAAATGAGTGTAGAAGTTTGAATTAGGGGGGCCTTAGTCTGAATTTATTTTCTCTAATCCACACAGGGTCAAAAGTAAACATACACCCACCACTTACATATGGTTAAATGTCACAGCACAAGTTGCACCACAACCAGATGCATTTGATAGTCATCAACGAGCTTCTGGCATAATTCTGGCTGGATATTTGAACACTCTTCTTGGCAGGATTGGTAGAGTTTATTTAAATTGGTTAGTTTCCTGGTACAGACCCAGCTTGTAAGCACAGTCCACAAATTTTCAAGAGGGTTGAGGTCAGGGCTTTGGGAAGGCCATGCCAGAAGTACAATGGACCATTTCCAAATAACTGCATGTTACAGGATCATCAGTACTTTTAAAAAGCACCTTAAGCAGTTTATTAAAAGTTCCCAGACATATTCGCACTTTCAATAATTTTCATTTTCACTTGTATATTGTTTGAATGTTTGTCAACGTGTTGTCTTTTTACTGTTATTGTATACTCATGACGTCTTCTGTTGTTTGTCCTTCTGCCTGGGGACTACAGATGCAAATTAGTAAATATGCTATAATCTGGCTCATTTACAATCTGTACAAAGTATTGATTGTTTAATTAATGTGCATTGTCCCAAATAAATAAAACTAGAAATTAGTTGAAACAACTGTACAGTATATAAGTACAAGTTATTTGGCTGAGTCACCACTTTGCCAAAGTATGGAAGAAGACCCAAACTGTCACCCTCAGATGAGAGCAAATTGGTTAGGATATTCAGTAACAACCCAGGAACCATCAAGGTTCAAGCCTGCCATGAGCTGGAAATTTCTGGAACACCTGTGTCACTGTCCACGGTGAAGCAACTTTCATGTCACAACTGACTGAGAGGATGCTGACCAAGAAAGTGGCCCCTGCTCCAAAACAGACACCTTCAAACTCAACTGAAATTTCCAGCTGCCCACATGGACAAGCCAAATGCCTTCTGAAGAAATGTTTTATGATCAGACAAGACAAATATTGAGCTATATGGCCACAATGACAAGACATATGTTTGGAGTAAAGGTGAGGCTTTCACACCTAACAACACTGTGCCAACTGTGACGTATGGTTGTGATAGCATCATGGTCTGGACCTTTTTGCTGCCAGTGGTACTGGTACATTGCAAAAAGTGGATCAAATAATAAAGAATGAGGAATACCTGCAAACTCTTCCACTTCACTCATAAATCAACAGCTAGATGGTTGAAACTTAGACAGGACTGGGTGTTCAAACAGGACAAAAACATTAGAAATGGTTTTGGAATGGATAAAGCAGGCTTACATTAAGCTGCCAAAATGGCCTTCCAAAACCCTCTTTAAAATTTGTGGACTGTGCTTAAAAGCCGGGTCCATGCCAGGAAACCAACCAATTTAAATAAACTCTACCAATCCTGCCAAGAAGAGCATTCAAATATTCAGCCAGAAGCTTGTTGATGGCTACCAAAATCTTCTGGTTGTGGCAGAACCTACGAAGTGACATTTAACCATATATATAAGTGGGGGTGTATGTTTACCTTTGACCCTGTGTGGATTAGAGAAAATCCTAAATTAATTCAAACTTGTGCATCCAGTTCTTTTATAAAGTCACTAAATATGTATGCTGTACAATCATTCCACCCTGGAAAAAAACTGTTCAAAGAATTCATTTAAATTCCCAAATTACCACGACATTCATGCCCATGATGAGTGTATGTGAACTCTGGACCACAACTGTATTTGCAGCTTGAAGACAATAGGATATTTTAAATCATTAAGCCCACATTGTCTCAAACTGTAGCTGAGCTGGCAAGATGCAATCTATTAAACTGTCTGTACTGTACTGAATCTCTTCTAAAGAATAAAATTAATAAATGACTGAGAATTTCGTCTGGAACTAACCAAAGATAAGACTTCCACAAAGTATGCGCTGGCAGAAGAGCGGAGGAGTATTCTCAGACATATTAGTTCTAACATAACGGACAAAAGACAGAGGGGGGGGGGGGGGGGGCGTAAAGAAAACTGTGCCCACTTCATACATAGAACCCACTGAACAAAAATGTTAATTTTTCTTGCTCAACCCTGCTAACTGCAGTTTCACTGTGGCTGATAGGTGTCATACTTTGGTTAAACTAATTGTAATACAATTGTGACTGACTTTCTTCCCTGAAAAGATTTACAAAGTATTTTATTCAATTAAAGGAATTTTTTTTTTTTTTTAATGAAATGTTTTTATTTCCTTCTTGTCTGCACATTTTAGTTTTGCAAGTTTCATCACTGGGTCCCTTCAGGTATTCAGATCCCTTCATAACTTTTTCAGCAGCTTTTACCACTGCCAAAGTAAATACAGGTTTCTACTTTTCATCAAAGCTCCATTGTGATCCATCGCTCGTAGTAATTTTACACTCCCACCTCTAAGAATTCTCGAATTTGATTCCATGGCCACTGAGATTCTGATTTGGTAGTAATCAGGAAATAGCTACACACCTGCAAAGTTTGATTGCAATTAACCTAAGACGGCAAATGTGATGCTTAGCTTTGTATAACCGCCACAACTACAAAAATAACAAACAGTTTTTTAATCAGAACTTGAATGTCTTTGATAGTTGCCTAAATCCCAGCAGAGATCTAAAAATATTATTATCTCTAATGAAGCTTATAGGATGTTTCTGAGGAACAGCTACAGGGAAGAAGAGGGGCGACGTGAAAACATAATACTGTTTTAATAATGTGTTGTGGAATGCAGCGCTCGTCTCCCAGCCTTGTCAACCCTTTCCAGTTTATCTTGATGTTGCCTGGCAACACAAACAGAAATTTTGAGGCTCTGAAAGGATTTCGTGACATTTAAAACAGGAGAGTGAATTAATGACTGATATTTTTATGTGATTTATATGTGGCATTTTATAGGCAAGTTGACTGGGTTGGAAAGATGTGGGTATTGAGAACCTTCATCCCTTAAAGACAAGTACTGGTGGTGGATTATTCTAGCTCAAGTAAACCAGAACAAATTTACTTGTACACGAGAACTAGTAAAATTACTCATATTTGTTAGACAGCCTTTCAAAATCAATACGTGAAACCAATTAAAATTAAAGCCGCAAGCGGCGATGAGCGGGCCCTCGCACCCGACGCGCGTCGACCCCTGGCGCGCTCCAGCCAAGCCGCGCGTCGACCCGTGGCACGCTCCAGCCGAACCGCGCTCGGAGGTTCTCGCAGACGAGAGAGTAGCTGGCTCACCCGGCTGCTGACGGCTCAGCAGGCTAGCCGTACTTCGCGTCGATCGTCTCCCGCTTCCACTAGGTGGCGTCGGTGAGTGCCCACTAATTAATATGTCACAATGCTCTATGTAATGCCTGCAGCCATCAATGAAACTGTAATGACCATAGGATGATGAGTATCAGTGTCCTACTGATTTCCTGTTGCCACTAGGTGGCGTTATGAGTGTGAAACAAAGCTGATAGAGGGGTGTGTCCGGTCTCCCTTACCCTCCCATTAAGCCTGTGAAGTTTGAGGCAGATCGGACAATGTATGTCAGAGATGTAACAATTTGGTGCACTGTGGTATATGAGTAAAATCCCACATTTAGAGGGTTGCTACGGCAACACCGTTCAACATTCTACAAAACCATGAATATCTTTTGATGGGCTACTTGTGTAGATGATCTGGAGCCATTTTGGTGTGACTGGATGAAAAGCTGTAGTAGAAGATGATTCAAATAGCAGGCCTGAAAAATGTGAAAAATGCTGCAAAAATGACACCTTAATTAGAACATGTCAGGCTTCCTGTTGGATTTCGGCTATCGGTCCAAGAGACTTTTTTGTACGTGTTAGGATGTTACTTCAGCATGCACGATTTCAGGTACACAGACCAAGCACTGCCCTGGGGCTGATGTTTAGAACCTATCTGGGCCTGAAATGGAAAAAAAGTCCAAATTCAGAGGGTTGCTACGGCAACACCGTTCAATATTCTACAAAACCATGAATATCTTTTGATGGGCTACTTGTGTGGATGATCTGGAGCCATTTTGGTCTCACTGGGTCAAATGCCCTAGGAGGAGTTGAGGCAAAAAGGCCTGAAAAAGGCGAAAAATGCTGCAAAAATGACACTTTAAAGTAAACGTGGCTGACTTCCTGTTGGGTTTGGGCTATCGGTCCAAGAGAGTTTTTTGTAGACGTTAGCATCTTACATCAGCAGGCACATTTTCAGGTACATAGAGAAAGCACAGCCCAGGGGCTGATGTTTAGAATCTCTGTGAATTTGAAATTGAAAAAAGTCCAAATTCAGAGGGTTGCCATGGCAACACCGTTCAATATTCTACAAAACCCTGAATAACTTTTGATGGGCTACTTGTGTAGATGATCTGGAGCCAATTTGGTGTCACTGGGTGAAATGCCCTAGGACAAGTTCGTTCAAATAGCAGGCGTGGAAATCGCAAAAATTGACACCTTCAATTGAAGATGGCCGACTTCCTGTAGGGTTTAGGGTATGGGTCCAAGAGACTTTTTTGTACGTCTTAGTATGTTACATGAGCATGTACATTTTCATACATGTAGATAAAACGTAGCTCCGGGGCTACTCAAAAAACTTGCTATTTTAAGATATTCCGAGCTGCCACTAGGCGGCGCTCTAACGTTTATGGACTTTATGCATATCAGTGTGTTCAGGGCAGCATGCTTATCACACCACTGCAGTTTGAGCCAGATTGGGCAAGTTGGCTTTGAGTTACAGCCATTTTTGTGTTCATGGCGAATCATCGAACTTTGCCGTCCCATAAGGGTCACGCCCTTTTGTCAAAAACTCACAGTTTTGAAAACACAGTAAGTCCAAGTTCTTAAGGCTTTCCAGGTGAAATTTGAGATGGTTCTGCTAAACCACCTTGGAGCTGGACCTCCAAGTGTAAAATATGACATTTCCTGTTCCCAGTAGGTGGCGCTGCGACTGATATTAAATATTGTCATATGTATGTGTTCAGGGGGGCACCCTCATCCTACTGGAGAAGTTTGATGCACATTGGATCATGTAGGTATGAATGAGAGGCAATCAAAATTTCATGGCGAATGATCAAAGTTCAAAGGGGCATAAGGACCCCTCCCCCTTGCCAAAAACTCACCATTTTCGAGATTTAGATTCCCCTGGGGGTGTAGGTTAGACAAACCAAATATGAAGATGATAACGTCTAAAACGTCTGAGTTATTAGAAAAAGTGTGAGGGCTGCAAATCGCCAAATTTGCATAATTAATTCAAAATGGCGGACTTCCTGTTGGGTTTAGGGCATGGCTCCAAGAGGATGTTTTGTGCGCCTGGACATGATATACATGTGTATGAAGTTTTATACATGTACGTGAAACACAGCGGTGGGGCTCCAGTTTAGGGGGCGCTAGCGAGCCATTTGGGCGCGCCCTTGCCCGAGCCCATTAAAATACTTAAATTTTCACCAGGTGTGACGCATGTGCAAAGTTTCATGAGTTTTTGAATATGATAAAGCCCCCAAAAAGCCAATTCATTTGCCTGAATAATAATAAAAAAAAAAAAAAAAAAAAAAAAAAAAATAATAATAAACGAAGCAATTACAATAGGGCCTTCGCACAGTTCGTGCTCGGGCCCTAATAAAAATGCCTTCTTAGATGTTCAACAAACTTCAGCCTCCCCTCACCTTTTCTTTATTCCTGATAGAAACAGCAAACATGCTACAAATGCTACTCTTTTCCTATAACTTGAATTTAATCTGTTTAGCATAAAGTCAATAGTTAAATGGTTATCATTCCACAATCATCCATTATAATTCAAGACAAAAGGGGGAAGCGTCAGTATAGGTTCTACACTTCCTGTGGCTCTGACAGATTTAGTCCCAATTAAAATGTCCAGCCTCAATTCAGAAGATCAGTCTGCAAAAAAAACTCATGTCAGTCTTTCCCAGAGGAGCTCAAGAAACTTAATAATAGTGCCGACATCAGCACTTAACTGGTTCAAAAATCTCTGCACAGTTTAAAAGGTTCTATCTGTCCTTCTGTCATGTTGGTAGCCCTTCACTAGATGGTTTTATGTGGGTATTTTTTTGCTAACAGTACTCTTGCCTTGTTCACTGAATATTTCCACCACATACAGGGCCATAAGTATTTGGACAGTTACACATTTCTTTGTAATTTTTTTAAATACTTGGATGAAAGTCCTTTGAAGTCTAGAACCCGTGGGTATCTCCAAATACTGCATTTTCTCCCTTGAGATGCTCTTAAAGGTAATTTGTAAAATCAGGTCTTTACTGCTGCTTGTTTTTCAGTCTCTCTGCTGTCAGTTTTGCCTTCAGTAACTGAAAAGCATCCCCCTGTTGGAGTGAGATCGGGTGACGGACTTGGCCATTGAAGAACAGTCAATTTCTTTGCCTCGAGAAAATCTTGACTTGCTTTTGCAGAATCCTTTGGGTCATTACACTAACAACCAGGTTCAGGTGACAACCGTACACCCCCATGCCATAACAATCCCTTCACCCCGTTTGACAGATAATGCGGTGTGCATGGATCATGAACTGTTACCTTCGTTTTCTATACTTTTCTCTTAACATCATTCTGACACGATGTAATTAGTTTCACCTGTCCAAAGAATTGTTCTTAGAACTCTGCAGGCTCTTTTAGATTTTTTTCTGGCAAAATCTACTCTGGCCTTTTTGTTCTTTAGTGTAACCAGTGGTTTGCACTTGATTGTAGACTTGAGAGTATTTTTGACTTAGCTAGATGCTGTGAAGGGGGCTTTCTTATTTAAGGAAAATTTTGTGATCATCCACTTTAGTTGTCTTCTATGGTCATTCAGGCCTTTTGTTGTTGCTGAGCTGGCCAGTGTATTCTTATTTTCAAGAATGTACCAGAGGTTGATTTGCCCACTCCTAAAAGTTTTTTCTCTCTCTGAAAGGTTTATTTTAGTTTTTATAGCCTAATGATAGCCTCCTTCACTTGCATCAACATCTCTTTGTACCTAATTGTACCTAATTTTCAGTGAACAGCTACAAGTTCAACGCTTGGAATCAACTCTAGCTCTTTTATCTGTAATTTGTGATGGAATAATATGAGAACAGACATCATCTGGAAATGAAACTGTTTGTCAGTCAATTGTCCAATTAAAAACTGAACTTCTGAAATTGGGCACTGTGTATAAAAATGGCTATAATTCCTAAACAGTTCAAACTTTTGTAAAAGTTACAAAGCAGCCAATCATCATTTGAAGATCCTACTATATTTAATAATTGAAATGCCTAATAACAATTAAGTTTAACTTTAGGACCTGCACACTGATCCTGTTAATAGTTTCTGCAGGAGAATTTTTTTCTTGGCACCTGAGATATTCCCCATGTGTCAAAATGTTCTCCCCATTATTCCAGTCCTTGCTGAAAGCAATATGCCACCACTGAAGATGGCTCTACTACCCTTAAGGGTTTTACTTTTGCTGACCACAGTACATTTCTTTTCATAATTTAACCACAGCCAGACTGAGTGTACAAAATAACACTCTTACAGTCGGGAGCCCCACAATACAAAATCTATGACTGTCGTCTGAAATTGTGCCAATGCTCAAAAATGCACAATGAAATATAGGCTATGTTGCCTTGTAATGCTCAATTCACAATCCATGTACATGTAGCCAATTAAGTATAACAACAGACCATTATGTGTTACTGTGTATCTTTTTTGAACACTTTACATTATACAATTTATCAAATTTGTGCAATCTTTGCTTCTATTTTTCTAACTCATTAAGTATATTAAATATATTCTAATACCTTATAATGTGTTTTCACTGCATCCTTAAAACACTGCGGCAGTAGGTTATTACAGAAAGACTATCATCATATATTATTTTTTACTGAATAAAGGACTGTATTCAGGGTCTAGCTAAAGCACTATATATGAGTTTCATTTGTAACAGATAATAAAAGATACTGCTGGTCAAACTAGCATATCGTACTGCTCAAGACTAATTGTATATTGTATTTTGAAGGCAATTATCCACTGCTATTTTCCAGCTTCTCACAGAACATTATGCCAGGTCTTAAAACTGAAATTTTAATTGGAAATGCTATGAGTGTTGCTACTGGAGCAGAGCACACAAAACTTGCATACCTTTTGAAAAACACACTACACGGTACAAAATGAGGAAAAATATGTGCCGACCATCTCCTCTATCATATTTGAATCAGTTAATTGCCTCTCTGCACGCATGCACTTGAATTCTTGACCAGCTGGTCTTTATTCTTTCTGCAGTCGAACAATAACAAAAGTTTAGGGTTGTGCTGATCGATGATGAGGTCGGGGAACGACAATGGCCAAAGCGACTGCCGACCAATTCATGCATTAAAATAATATCATTATCATGAGATTCATAATGAATTAAATCTGTCTTGCTGTTTCATGTTGCATCGCCACAAATAACTGAGACGTGCACCACAGATGTGTCTCAGTGTGCACACACCTGCACACAACTTCATGTCCAGACTTCTGCACGCTCTGAAATGAATGTTTTGTGTGGAACAGCAACACCAATCAATCATCATCATCGTCATTATCAAATGATAGTAAAACAGAAGAATATTTCAGACCGCTGCTTTGATTTTTAAACTGGAGTGTACATTTGTAAAGACACTCGTTTATCGATTATCTCCTTAACCCTCTTTTTTCCCCCCAAACGAGCACTTTTGTCGATGAAAAGCTCTGCTGCGTGTGCACAGTGGGGGAGAGACGGAGGAGATGTTTTACGCAGAAAAAAAAAAATTAAATGACAATATATTAGAATGGATCTAAGGGAAAAAATAAAGACCCAGCATAAAAAGACAGAGAGTGCTATCCTAATGGGTGTATGTTAACCTCTCTGTCGCCTCTGCACCGACGCTATTGGTGATCATTGACGCCATGAGGGGGGGTACGACAGAACAACTGAACTATGGAGCAGATTGTCCAGTTATGGAGAGGAGTACTGGGTTTAACATTTAGCATTTTTGGTGCTGATAGTGGTGGTGGGAGGAGTATTACCAAGATACAGAGGATCTGCTGTAAATATTGTTTTTATATTTGGATATAGAGCAGAGAGTTTAGACAATGTCTCACTCCAATCCCAGGAGCAAACTCACCTTTAGATCAAGAGTATTCAAATTCAGACATTTGATGTTGTTATCATTGTAAATGTGTTGCATCCAAATATATTTCTAATGTAAAACAAGCCTTTAAATCATGTTTCCATCGGGGGCATGTATTCAAAGGTGTAATGAGATGAAATTCAATCCCTGTCTTTGTATGTGGCATCCACACTGTCCATCTTAGAGGGTGAACGTCCCCTGAATTAGATACCCAGTTCTAGGTTTCAGCTTCTCTGGTTGTGTTGCTTGGGTTTTTAGGTTCATTCAAATGAACATCACCATCAATCTCCATATCAAAAAGCTTAAAGGACTGCTGACCCTGCTGGCTTGGAACAGCCTGTTCAGCTGAGTGCAACACCTCACTGTGCACTTTCAAAATGACAACAAGGCAGCTCATTTGTGGCAATCAATAAGAGTTCAGGGTTTCTTTTGTATGTTTGAGCTGGTTTCTTTTAAAGATATTCAAAACTACAATTATGTTCTGTCCAAATGTCAGTACATTATACAGTAAAACTGTCATATAGCTTCTGCCTGATGGCTTATGATGACAAGTCTTTCAAATGTATTTATATTCATATACATCTATTCACATGTATTCATTGCAACTTCTCTTTCTGACTTTATATTCATTTGTTGTATGATTTCTGCCATACTATTAATGCATCTCTTTCCAAAGCATTATATAATAAAAGGAAAAATCTTTCCTTGTTCTTACCCATTATTAAAATGCTGTTAAAACTACAACAGATGTCAGTAGAATCTATTTAGAATTTGGAGCGTCCATTTTTCGGACCATTGGAGCAAAACAGTTTGTTATTTCAGAAGCCCTGGGTGCCGAAACCTAAAGCTCCTTCTGTTAGTAAAGTACGTGTCAGCAGGTCAAAACATTAAAACTCTATGAAAATGTAAAGAGAATTGTTGACACATCTTTCATAATGAGTGCAAAGAGAAATTTTTAAGTAAATGACAGAAAGAACAGCAGCACAATTTAGCCATTGCCATTTCCTCCTCCCCCCCCCCCCCGATAGTCATTCCCTTTTTTAGCCTCTCCTGCTGTTTGTATCTATGTGTGTTTGTATGTGTGTGTGGCTAACTCACCCCAGCTGGTCTGTCAGGTTCCACAGTACATTGGGAGTCGGCATTAGTGGTGAACCATCATACAAAACGACTGAGGCTCCCACTGCCAGTGAAGATACCAGCCAGTTCCACATCATCCAGCCAGTCTAAGACCACACGTGCAAACACAGTGGTCAGTTTATCTGGTATGAAACACCTTTCTTCATAACGCGGATAAAGCAGAGTGCAGCAAAATGAACATCTGCAGCAGACTGTGATTCACATGATTATGTTTCTCATTTTACTGCATGCTGAGATGCTGCTTTGGCACCTGTCTTCACATGTGAATAAAGTCAACTTTGGTTCTGCTGCAGAGAAACTGTTTACAGTGCTAATGCATACAATACCACGTACAGCTGATTTATCAGGTTACAGAAGATTTCTTAACAAGTTGATTATTTTAGGCAGATAATGTCAAACATAAGCAGAAGAGAATGGATGGATGGAATTTGTCCTTTTCGACTACTTTTTATAAATAAAAGCTATTTAGAGACAACACCTAAAGCATGTTATGCGTATTTCAGCAGATTAGTTGATTGCAAGAGCTGGAACTCCAGAACTGGACACAGCTAAATATTGTGTGCAATAGTATTTTTCTTGGATGGGAGCTACTTCATTTAAAATCTGAAAACTTCCATATACTTTGCAAGTGAATGAAGGAAATTTAAAACCACATCAAAAAAATGGTCAGATTTTCACATAATCCTGGGGATATTCAAAAAAATGTATCCAAAATCCCAGATTTAAAAGCATGCAGAGCTACAAGACATTATTAAAAATAAAATTAAGAAAAATAATATTCACAATTCTTCACTCAGTAACTATAACATAAGCAACACTGACTTTTGGTAAAAAAGGAGTTAAGTAGGCAAAGCCACAGATTTCCTTTATGCATATCCTTGTATGAAAGTATTCAGAAGACACTTGAGTGGACTTGATCTACTCATCAGAGGCTTTGCTCAAATAACATCATGTATCAACTTCCAGCCGTTGCTCACCTGCTGTAAATATGTCTGTGCCTCAAGCTGCACTTCAATAGTTGGAAACAACTAAGCCAAAGTGTGAAGATTGTGTCAAGCAAAGAGGGATATTGTTGCATTTTTGAGGAGGTGAATTCATATCTTAAGACACACCTTAAAGGTCTGCAAGAACCTCTAGAACAGGGGTAGGGAACTCCAGGCCTCGAGAGCCGGTGTCCTGCAGGTTTTAGATGTGTCCCTGATCCAGCACACCTGACTCAAATGACTGAATTACCTCCTCAGTCTGCAGTCAAGTTCTCCAGAGTCCTGCTAATGACTTCTATATGTGATTCAGGTGTGCTGGATCAGGGACACATAAAAGTCCAAGTACTAACTGTACTAACTGTCACGGACCTTCCTCCATAGTAACCTGATCATCTCAAGCACACTGACCATTAAAAGGGGGCACTTTATGAATAAGAAACATTCATTCCAAGAAGCTCTTTGGATCATTGTGCTGGAAAAACATAAGTTTGCTGATTTTGCACAAAACTGGAGAGTCGGTGTCAGCTTGAGTCCATCAAAGGTAAACCTGGGGGGATACCAAATATGAAGAAGTTCATGGACTCACATGAACCGTTAGGCTGGTATCATCATTTGTAATGAAACTTTTTGATTTGGTAAATGTAAAATAGAAGGATTCACGGGTACTCTCAGGATTTTGAACCCCACTCCACATCTGTCAAAACTCCAAACCACATGAAATGAGTGGCGGGGAGCTCTTACAATGAATTTCCTAAAAAGCCCCCGAACCACGAGTGCGGCATTTTAAACATGTTGTGAACCTACCGTAGTGTAGTAAATGATGACATCACTGCTGGTCATATTCCCATGGAGAATGTGTTCTTTCAAGTGCTGGATGAGAGTGCCCTAAAAAGACAAGAGTGCACCATCTTTTAAGCAACGTATTAGCATCTACTGAATGTAGCGTATCATTGCCCACCAATCTAATTATCTAGTTATTATCTGTCAATACAGTTCAGTTCATTTGAGCTGTCCTGGAACATACAAATGTGACATGTTTAACCCATGCTGAAAAACTCTGTGCAATGACTCTTACTGTATACAAAAAGGGGAATTTGTGCTAAGTGTGACTTCTCTTACAGTCTCCAGCGTTGGTAGGTTATTATTGCTGGTGAAGGGTATGTGACCGTGTTTGAGCCCATCCTTACATAGATACAGGTGCTCCAAGTATTTGTGTATGTGTGTGCATATAATCTTTAGCTGGACTCAGCTGCCATACCCATCCTTTGGTGCGTGCCATCTTGTTACTGACAGCATGTTAACAGAGCCATAACAAAGCAGAAAGCACAACAGTACCCAGGCTAATTGGCTGAGCCAGAGAGGACTGCCAGCGTCACAGTACGAAATGTTTTCACCAACACATTACTGTCCAATTATCGGCTGCATGGGGAGAAGGGGAGGGGGGACAAAGGAAAGAGATGGGGACAGAGTGAGAGACAATAAGGGAAGGAAAGAGAGGAGAGAGGGGAAAGCAGAGGAAACCTAACCTGATAAGAATCTTAAAAGAAGACCTAAGAAAAAGGAATGCAAGTTTAGAGTCTAAAACCAATGTGAAAGGAAGGTAAGAGTAAAAGCCAAGATGGAAAAAAGAAAAAAAACTAGGTGCAGACAGGGAAAGCATGGAGCCCATTAAAAATCAAACCAAAACTTTTTTTCTTTTGAAAACAGGGCAGCTATGTCTCAGGTGGTAGAGCGGGTCATCTATTAATCGGAAGGTCAGTGGTTTGATCCCCGGCTGTCAAGGTGGCCACGGGCAAAATACTGAACCCCAAATTGCTCTTGATGCATCCATCAGCGTGTGAGTGTGTGCGTGACAGGTAAAAGCCTTTAAAGCGTAGAATAAAGTGCTGCTTGAATGTGGCCTGTAGTGTAACTGAGCGCTCAGTAAGAACTTTCACATTTCTCAGAATGTGGTTTCCATTTCTCTTCATCCATATGAACACTTGGTACGCTGGTCCAAGCTTACTGTTGTTTTGTTAGTCGCAGTGTTGCTCTCCTTTATTTTACTGCTAAACAATGCAAGAAATCCTCCAAAAAAGAAATTTTTTTTCCCTGTGATTTTTTGGGGGCTCCTTCAGAACGAGAGGGACACCAACTGTTTTGTGAAAATGCATCAATGCATTTGTTTGACTGGGTTAAACCATCTGAAATGGTGAGTGCTCCAGCTTTCAAAGTCCAGTGGTCTTTTTGAAATCAAATATTCTCCTCACACTCTCCCTACCTCTGATGTGGTGTGTTGCAGGAAAATGTCATTCATGCACTCTCTGGAGAGCAAGTAACCTTTCTAGGATCTGCTAATGGAGGTCTGCTGCCATCTTGTGATGTGAAATGAAACTACAGAGCCCGTCAGCAGCTGTATGACTGCAGCTGCTGTGACGGGATACTAAAAATGATGAGAATAGCACCAAAAAATTGAGTGTAATAGGATTCATGCCATTTCACAAAGTAACTATACAGACAGGAGCATGAAATGATCTGCATTAAAGAATCAAAGAACTCACACAGTGATTATTGCAACAATAAAAATCCTTCATGTTTTACAAAGTCATTAAAACAGGATAGGATGTGTAGGATGTGTGCAGTCAAGTTATTTTATTTCTATAGCACATATTACAATTCTTCAGCTGATTTTTCTGCTTTCAAGGTCGAGAACTAGCTTCAAGCCTCAGCTCAAATGAGAAATGCTTTCAGTGCTGACAAGATGGAAATCTAGTAATCCATAACTGCCTGACAACTGAGTAAATTCCATCTGATGTTTTACCTGTGGTGATGTTTTACTGAACAAATTTAAATGCTTCCTTAATTTTTTTCCCCCCCTCATTTGTCTTCTTGGAAACATTAATCTAGTCTTTTAGAGCGCATCAGGCTCTTTACACACGGGTCAGCCCAAGAGAGGTTTGCAAACAGCTGTGACCAGTGTGTCATATTTTTTTTGTCAGTAAGCGAGACAGCTGCCTCTGCCTCTTGTGGAGCAGTAACAAAACATAAGCTACCAAAACAGCAATGAAGTTGTATGTTATACAAGGACAAACAAGTATACTCAACAATGATGGCAATGTGATTTTTTTAACTTTAAAATGTAAAATTATCAGCAGTGTGTGATACAACAAATTCAGTGAAAACGATCTAAAGCTTTTAAATTTAGAGGCGCTTCTTACCCCAGCAGAGTGGACCATACATTTAGGAGCTCCTGTGGTTCCAGAGGAATACATAATGAATAGAGGATGATTGAATGGAAGTTGCTCAAACTCCAGCTGAGGGAACTGGTCACCCTCGCCACGCCCAGATGCCAAGAAATCATCTATGAATACACTGTGGGGATTTTTTTTTTTTTTTTTTTTTTTAAATGGAGAGAAATACAGGAAAGATGTCTGTTTTAGTTTCTCAGTTTAAAAACTTGTAACAATGTAATCACATTTACAGATGTGTACCTGTTTGGGATTTTGGAAAGGTCAGTTTCATGTCTGGCGCGAGCGTAAGGAATCACAACAACTTTCTGCAAATCTGGCAAACCTAGAAGAGCGACAGACAGAGGAAAGGGCTGATGCTTTGTGTTCTCTCTACACTCACATTTAGGTTTCTAAATACCATCAGTAAGGATATACGTATTTGTTATTTTCCAGTAATGATCTTTCCCCAAGAGGGAAAACCAACCTTTCACAACACTGGTCAGCTTTTCCATGTGGTCGTGCGTTTTCCCGTTATAAACTACAGCAGCAACAGAGAATATCAGTTTGGGCTGAATTTGAGAAAACCTGTCAAGGACACCCTGAAATAAAATGAGAGAGTTCAGTTCATTTCTGAGAGGAAAAACCTATAATAATAATTTAAAAGAAAAACATTTTCTAACAAAAAATAAGTAGGGAAGAATGCAGATCCATCGGTTACTTCATGGTGGCAATAGTAGTTCTCTAATCTGCCAGTAGGGGGTAGTAGCACATCAGAAAGAAAATGCTGAGACTGAAGGCAGGAAAAGGAACTGTGAAGGCCTCTTCCCCAATAAGAGCTGATCAAAGACCAATGGCCCAATACTTAAGAGGAAAAATATATATAACACTAGTACTCAAAAGGCACACTACTATTTAATTTACATCCACAAATATATAAATTATGCCGAAGGTGGCAAATTAAACAGCCCTTTATATTTATTTGTTGTTAATACAGCAGACAAAATACAAGAAAAGTATTAATCAAATATATGTAAATAAAGAAATACAGGAAAGTCCTTACATTGACTCCAAAGTCAACAGATGTGGAGCTCCAAATAGCTCCGATGCTGGCTGCTGCTAACATTGCTTCCACTGCATGGATACCATTGGGTAGGTAACCTAGGGAGAAAGGGGAGAGAGGGGAGGATAACATGGTTCAGTGCAAAATTTCATTTTATTAAAAAATTACTATGACTTTTTAAAATATATCGATATAGAAAAGCCTAAAAAAAAAAAAAAAAAAAGCACACAGTAACAAATTTAGAACACAACAGAGGACTGAACGCATATTTATTTATCATCAAGTTTCAAAGTAGCAAGATCATAAATTTGTTTAGGTTGTCATGCTCTGTAGTCGTGTGCTATCCAACAGCAGTAAAATAAAAGCAGCTGGGCTTCTGTAGTTTTGGTAGTACTGTAGTACTGCGCGGTAAGTTCACACAGTAGGAAACTTAAATGAGAGAATATTGGAAAACATCAAAGAAACAAGAGGAAGAAACACGCAGACTGAGACAAAAACTGAAATAAAACAATCTGGATACAAAGAAGAGAGGAAATACTGATTTGGTGAAGGAGGAATATTCATTCACTCAACAATGAGATGCTGTCTGGCAGTGATCAATAAGTGAAATGGTGACCACGGCCATCACAGGTCTTTTCTCTTAATATATACGAACTGTCATGGACTGCTGTGTATGGCAGGCAGGAAGAGGACCCCAGTGCAGGACTCGGAAGACAGGACTGAACTCAGAAATACTCGGCTCACAGATTAAACTGAATACAGACAGGGCTGGACTGGACCCAGAAGTACACAGCTGAAACTCATTGGGGAAATGAGTACACCTGAGTACCAAACACACAGGACAAAGACTACCAAAATAAAACAGGAAATATAACAAACCCTGAGACCAAGACTAAGACATACAAACTTGACACAGAGACAGATGAAAACATGGAGACAAGATAGGAGGAACAGAACGGGATTACAAAAGGGGAAACCAGACAATCATGAGGACGGGACACAGAGACGAGACCGGGAAAGGGAACTAACATCATCCAACGAGAAACAAAGAACTAGACGTTAAAGATAACGAAACTCCGAAGAATTAGGAAATATATTGAAAGGGTAGAACTTGAAAATAAATCACATATTCAATCCAAAAGAATAAATCACAAAACCACAAAACTCAGACTATCAGAGATGGAGACACAACTATAGACAAGTTCACCAGGTAAAGTAAGGAATGCTAAATTGGGATGCTAATTCTTTCCAGTATGTTTAAACTGTAATTGTGACCCCACAACACTTGCAACATTAAAATGTCGCTATATAAACTTATTATACAGCGAAATGCTTGATATCGATGCAGCCCTTAATACAGTGACTATACCTAAGTTTGTTTAAGATGCTACGTACATTACATATTTTATATGTACATAAAATATGCATATTTTACGCAACTAACGTAAACATTACATGATGGGCAATGGATCATGTGATAGATCCAACCACTTTGCACCTCTTTATTTTTACATGCCATAAACCTGTTAATGTAGAACACTGACGTCACATATGATACAGTCACATATGATACAGTCACATATGATACTGCTGGATTCAGCACAGTCAGACCTTTCCAGCTAACCTTGGTTGGTGTTTGTGGGACAATCCCAGTGTAAACTGTTGAAACGTATATGAATACATTCATAACAGATTCTCACATATGAAATCTTTGCCTATTGTACTTCTGTGTTTGTATATCCTCAGTGCGTCACGATATTCACATTCTGCGTTTTCAGACATGTAGAAGGACCTTTGGGATAAATCAGTTTCAATTATTAAACTACACGGGTTCAGATGTAACATCTCCCATTCGACGTGGCATTATTTTGCAGTTTGTTTTGTTTATTTTATGGGGCGTTCCAAAAATCTGTCAATTGAGCCACTTTTGCAGGGAGACCTTAGAGGAATATTGCTGTGCTTTGTTCTGACTCTGGCAGTGACATCTTGAAAACTAAAGCACCTCTGGGGGGGGTCTTCCCTCCTCACAAATAATTGCAAAAGTTCAGAAAGTTACTGCATTCAATTTTTGATTTATCAAAGATTCACGTAATAGGAAGAAAAAAATAGCTCATTGTGACTGTATGACGAGAAGTAGTGATAAAATCGTGCCAGGAGCTCCCATGCTACCTTTAAACACAGGGCTGTTCTGTTGATAATGTATCTTATCTCATCTAATAAAACAGCTGGTAGTTCCTGGCAGACTTTTATGATTGCTTTGCATTCTCCTGCTGCAACAAGGCTGCCGATCCCGCCTGATAAAATCTTGGGCTGACGGATCACCATCCTGCTACACTGGCTTTGACTAATATCTTCGCACCTTGACCCAGAGCACATTACGTCATGGATCATAATCCTACTCCAAAAACCAGTTTGACGACCTCTGTGGTTATTATAATGAAACTTTGTTAGGATTGTGACAACACTGCTTACAGATCAGTGTAACATGCTGCCTTTGTTGCCCCAGCTGTTTATTCATGCATACTAAGCTGTCAGGTATAAGTGCATGTTGGCACTTAATTAGACACAAACTGCACCTCAAGTTGACAATGAGCACTTTGGTGTGATGGAATTTTTTTTTGGCCACCCCGGAAGCTATAATTCCTGCCATAAAAATGCCGGTTATAACTGCAGGAGAGCAAAAGCGTGATCTGTGGTCTGCAGGGTTTTAAATAAGCTGACAAATGTCAAATGAAGTGAATCCTGTCTCAGCTGTGAAGCTCATTTGCGGTAAAACAATCTGTGATTATACAGCTCGTTAATGGGTTTAGGAAGCTTTTCAAGCTGTACAGGAGGTTTCTTTGAAAGGGATTCTAAATAGTTAAATGTTATGTCTACATTCAATATGAATAATCAAAAGCACATTAAACAAAGACAGCATGGTGGCATGGTGGGTAGCACTGCTGCCTCACAGCTAGAAGGTCTGGGTTTAAATCCACCTTGGCCCGGGCCTTTCTGTAGAGATTTTGCATGTTCTCTCCGTGTCTGCACGGGTTTCCTCCAAAGGACATGCAGTTAACGGGGTTAGGTTAACTGGTGACTCTAAATTGCCCACAGGTGTGAATGGTTGTCTGTCTCTCTGTGTTAGCCCTGCGACAGGCTGGTGACCTGTACAGGGTGTACCTCTCGCCCTATGACAGCTGGGACAGGCTCAAGCCCCCCCGCGACCCTGAACAGGATAAGCGGAAGAGAATGAATGGATGGACATTAAACAAAGAAAGTTTGTAACATCCATTTAGATTAGTAACAGCCAAGAAAATAATGATAAACAGCAGCAAGAAGTGTCCTGATATTTTTTACCTTCTGCTCCTTTTAGTTAACTGCATAAATGCAACTACTGCTGAAAATGCTCTAACTGAAACACATTTTAATTGTTCTGTACAATTAGATTAGTTTTAGTATTAATGACACAAAATCAAAAGAAGTAGCAGCTGAATGGCGGTCAGGCTGGATAGAGGCTTCTGTAGGATTATGTTGGAAGATGATGAGACCAAGGAGAGCAATGAAAGGTGCATGAATGAGACAATGCGTGTGTATGTGTGTGTGCTGGGTTGGCCCAGGTTCCACTATAGAGCATGGCTGGTTTCATCAGCTAAGTGCTTATATATCTCTTGGATTACAGACACTGATGCGACATTTTAGTTACAACCTGGGGGACAAGGACATCTTTGTCTTAAACACATTGAAACACACACACACACACACACACACACACAGATTCATGTTGAGATATGTGAAGAAATTAATTGGGAGGAAGGAGAAAGGAGGGATGATGTAGCTGGTCTCTCTCCATTTTCTTGTGGTTCTGTAGCCCCCCTCCATCCCTCTCGTCTTTCTAATGAGATTCCCACAGAGCACAGGTCATTTAGCTAATGGATCTCCCTACCACAATATTCATCTTTCTTCTGAGCATGCAGAGCCTCTAACTTTCATACACACTGCCCATTCCTCAACAGAGCCAGCTCAAAAAACAAACAATAAGCTCATAAACAGTAGTAGGTATTTGTCACATTGTTCCCTCGTGACAAAAGCAGGAAACCCCTTTGATTCATTCATTCATAACTTAAGTGTAGCAGTCTCCTGACAAAGGTCAGGATATTTTGTTATACATACTAAGATATGACAAATCTTAGTGTAACTGAACCCTCTGATAATACCACAGCATGGACATGTCAATATACACACACTTTATTAATCACACTTTGCTAGTACTGACCGTTTAAATAAGTGAACTCATTGTCATGTTCAAGAAACCAGTTTGAGATGTTTTGAGTTTTGTGACATGGATAAGGTCAGCAACAATCCTCAGGTAGGCTGTGGCACTTAGATGATGCTCAATTGGTACTAAGGAGCCTAAAACATGCCAGCAAAATATCCCACAGACCATCACACTGGCAGCAGCAGCCTGAACTGTTGATATAAGGCAGGATGGAGCCATGTTTTCAAGTTGTTTATGCCAAATTCTGACCCTCCCATCTGAATGCTGCAGCAGAAATCGAGACTACCGTATTGTCCGGAGTATAAGTCGCACTTTTTTTCATAGTTTGGCTGGGGGTGCGACCTATACTCCGGAGCGACTTATATGTGAAATTTATAACACATGAACCAAAATACTCCAGCCACTTGACATCTCCGTGAACTGCAGCTTTAAGGCAGTCTTGCTTAACCTGTGGGCGCAGTGGATGATGGACGGAGAGCACAGCTTAACGGCAACTGGGAGGATGCGCCACCCAACTTTCCTGGAAGTCATTGGATGGATCAAGAAAACATGGGCTTCAGTGACAACCAAACCATCCTGTTGGGATTCAGAAAGGCTGGAATAATTGGAACTGCAGCTGACGACGAGTCTGACTAACGCGACACAGAAGAGGAAGCGGCGCTTCGTCTACGTACGGAGTGTGCGGAGTTGTTTAGAAGTGACACCGAGGATGAAGAATTCAGTGGATTGATGGTTTGGTTAAATTGTTAGCATGTTCTTTATGCTATGGTTATCTGAATAACTGTTAATGTTACGTTAACATACCAGACACGTACTCTGTTCGCTGTGCGTTATGTAGCTGAATGTGTTACGTTAGCATAACGTAGGCGTAACCGTGTTCGCCCTGTTCTTTAATCCATTATTATTTTAAATTGCCTTTCAAGATTGAACTTCTGCTCTGAGTCTCGGATTCTATCAAATAACCCCCCCCCAAAAAAAGTGCGACTTATATATGTTTTTTTTTTCCTTATTATGCATTTTTTGGCTGGTGCGACCTATACTCCGGAGCGACTTATAGTCCGAAAAATACGGTAATCAGATCAGGCTTGAAGACCATTCTCCTCTGACCTCTGACATCAACAAGGCATTTTCACCCAGAGAACTGCTGCTCACTGGATGTTTTTTCTTTTTTAGACCAGTCTCTTTTAACCCTTGAGATGGTTGTGTGGGTAAATCCCAGTAGATCAGCAAGTTTCTGAAATACCAGCCCTTCTGGGAAGAACAGCCATGCCATGTTCAAAGTCCCATAAATCCCCTTTCTTCCCCATTCCGATGCTCACTTTGAACTTCAACAGGTTACTTCGCCGTGTCTACGTTACTAAATGCACGGAGTTGCTCCCGAGTAGGCAGGTTGATTATATATCTGTGTTAACAAGCAGTCGAACAGATGTACCTAACAAAATGGTCGGTGCGTGTACAGTGCTGTGTCAAGGCTAGATTTGGGGCACATACCAGAAAATGACACAGAGATGGCGACAGATAACGCCCAGTGTAGTCAGTCAGGCTTCACTACATGAACCGGCTGTAACTAAAGAATTGTTGAACACTTTTTAGACTTTCTGGTGGCAAATTGCTGCCAATTTAAAAAAAAAAAAAGAGTTGGGCGATGTTAACTGCAACATTAATGCTTTTAGGAATACTGCAATGACACTGCTCAGTGGAATGTTATACTCTTGGTTCTACTTAATGGTGGTGACTGAAAGAAAAAAAAAAGCAAGCATCTCCTTATACAAACACAAACTTTGAAAAGGTAAATGGGGCATTCAGAAAGAGGCTGCAAACTTGAGCCAAAACAGCCAGCCATCCTTACCAGTGAGTACACAGAACATACTTGCACAGAACCGATGCTGCAATTGGTCTCAGAGAAGTAAAGTAGGGGAAGAAGTGGGGAGAATGTAAAGGAAGAAGTTAAATGTAACAAAAAAAAAAATCACAGTGGGGGGAAAGAAATCACTTCATCTACCAACGTATTTGTGAGTAAGCAACCACCATGTGGCAGCCATCCTTTATAAAAACACAAATACAATTTATGAGACTCACCTACAACCCTGTCTCCAGTCTGGACTCCCATCCTCCTCATGGCTGCAGCGAACAACGCCACATCACGCCTCAGTTCCCCAAAAGTCACCTTCACGATCTCCTCGTTTGCCTCTTCTGGTGGACAGAAACACAAAGTAAAATTAAGATATCTGCACAAAAACAAAGATAAAGTTGTAAAATAAAAAAAAAGTTATTATGGAAATCAGTAATCAGCAATTCTGTGACTTTTTTTTTTCCCTATAAGTTATCAATTTGTGAACTGCTGTTCCCATCCCAGGATGTCATATAATGTTGTTTTGTCAGATGCTACTTTTGGCTCTCTATTACACACAACGTGTCTTTTGCCATTGTTGCAACAATATTGCTGCAGTGGGGTTGTAAGAGCGGTGGTGCAGGTTTATATGTCACTGGTTAGGTTAAAGCACTGAAAGCTACCTGGTTAGCTTTAGGCACCAAAAGGTGTTTGGTTAGGTTTAGGCCGTTGGGGTAAGAAAAAGACCCATTTACACCTGTAATCCTTCTCATTAAAAATGGTGAGCTGGAAGTGACAGCCCTGTCTAACCAATGTCATAACCCTGCATGTCACACATGTCAAAAAATACAGATATACGGGTAAGATAAGTGACAATGAAGCCTCTGAGCCAGGACAAGAAAAGAAAAACGAAGGAAAGACAGAGACTGAGGAATAAACAGAGTGAGACGATGCGGTACCACACATAGGAAGAGTCCTCTTAGCTCTATAAGTAATAGTTTACTGACATTTAGAGGCTCCACAGCATTGTGACCGATGGAGCCTCTTATAATTGTGTTACAGCTCCTGAGGGAGGTTGCGTACATGAGCAAGGGCCCACTTTCCCCGCTACACACGCACACGGCAATAAAGACAGACCTATCCATTAGTGCTTGACAGTCCTGAGAGCCGTTAATCTAATAGCAAAGTGACGTATGAAACCTTATGCACAGCAGTGCATCAATCCTGTGCCCAGCTACCTTCCCAACTCTGCAAAAAAAAACCAAAAAAAAAAAAAACATGGAGACTAAATAAAACAATAAGTAATCACAATTTGTGTGACACTGGGAAGAAAAACACAAGTGACCACACACAGGTATTGAAGTATTAATGGGAAAAAAAAAAAAGAGTGTTAAAATTCACCATAAGGAGAAGCACAAATAAATAAACAGAAAATGAGTCCCCTGTGGTGCAATTTTAAAAATCCCCATTTTTTTATACGTTCATCAGCACCTTATACTCTTCAGTATATACATACTTGCAGCATAAAGAGCCACTTTGTCATGGTCTGCATGTTTGAGCAGATTCTCCGCGTAGTTGAGCCGAGCCCCTTTAAACCACTCGGGAACATCTGAGATCCGTTTGGATACATCCAACACCTGGAAAAAAGCACACAGGGGAGCAGCACATCAGAAAGGCTCGGATGCTTTCTTTCTTTCTCGTGAAATTGCTTGGACAATAATTTTTCACAATCACACACTGCCGCTGTGCTCTCCTCTTTCCTTGTAACTAGCACGTGTATGTGTCACGCTGGACTTGCAACAAAATTTCAGTGAGATAAAGAGTTTCCTGGAAAACACCAAGGCAACACTGGGAGATAGAAGTGCAGCCCACAGTAGATGATTTAACGAAATGCTTGATTGACTGGTTAATTGTCTGCCTGTCTTCTATTTATTGTCTGCTTACACAATGGAATGAAGAGGAAACATCCATGTGTAAAGAAGGGGCGTGTCAGCAACAGGTTACAGTGCCACACTATTTATTACCTCACACAACCAGCTGAGGAGGTATATCCTAGAACTAAGCAGCATTAAGAAGATATAACAGGAAATGAAATAATAATTATTTAAAATGAGTGAACCCTGTTTTTTCCAGTTTGGTTTTCCATGTAGCCTGGCAGTTACACTTATACAAGTATAAAATATATAGTTTTGAGTGAACAAATTATCTAGATACGCCATTAAAAGCCATACAGTCTTTGAATTTCAAAGAGGCTAAGAAATAAAAACACTTTTCTATTTTTCCATTTTTATTCCCATCTTTAGGATATTATATCCAAAACGGATGGACTCACCTCTTCATACGGCTTGGAGCTCACGATTCCACAGAAGCGCCACACCTCTGTCCAGAACTCTGCGTAGCAGTCCACTGACCACTGGTACAGGTCACTGTAGTTGGCTAGAAGACAGACGATTTGTCATTATTTGAGAAGAAACTTTTTTTACTGGTGTGAATCAGCACCAAAAAAAAAGACAGTAAAGATCAGACCAGAGATTAGAACAAGTACCACTTAAACCAATTGAGGCAATTTGATGCCGCTGTTCCATAAATTCATGAGATACTAATACAGTTAATCTCTCTTCTTTCCTAAATTGTTAATCAATACAAAATTGGAAATGTATCTGTCAAAACCTTCTGCAGAGGGAAGTGATCGTCAGTCCTGAAAACCAGATCTGGTTTTACAGGAAAAAGGTTTGCTCGCCATGAGACCTACACAACCACTCTGTGGGAATACTGTAAAAATAAAAATAAAAATCACTCCACCTGCTGAGGAGCAATTAGGACCACCAAATTTAACACAACACAAAATCACCATGTTGAAAATAAGACAATACTATTTTTTATTATTTCACACACACTTCCCACGGCTGTCTCCACTCTCGTACCTACCTCGCTCCTCTCCTCCTCTCTATTTATTCATTAGCAGACTGACCACGTTTTTCAGCATTCCCTCTAAATCCTGTTTCTTTAGACTGTCACGGTACTAGAAAGATAACTGAAACAGGCCGCTCTCCTCCATCCTGGAGCAATCAAAACCTGAACGCACAGGGTTGTAAACGGCTAATAATTACTGAACAGGGTGTGGTGAAGCGGTTATAATATGCTATCCTTAATAGCATTCTTAGTAGCCATTAAATGCAAAGATGTGTTTATGCTGATTCACTGTCTATGTTCCCTCTTTACATTTGTTCAAATGGTAACAAGCTAGCTTGAAATGCTGCACAGCAAACCATCACCACACAGGGGTAATTTGGAGGTAATTGACTGTCTTTAAAACATGAACTGACACATAGCAAAACTGAGATGCTGCTTGTTTTCTGTTTCTATTCGCCTGAGTTATGCAGCTTCGTAGGCTCAATAATCCGACTTGTATTCTCTCCAACACACCTACTCTCTCTGTCTGGCTCCCTCCCTCCGACCCCACTCACCCAGATTAAGACCGTAGTCCTCGTTGACCTGTATCCTAAACTTGTCCATCTGTGTGTTCCTCTTGGAGTCCGGGTACCACAGAACCTTGCTCTCCATATCCATAATTTTCTCACTCTTTCCTTCCGTGTCTTTAGACATCTTTGTTGCGTCCCTTTGTCGCCTGTCAACAACGAGTAAAAGCGAATCCCGAGCGCCTTATGAAAGCTAACTGCTCGTGTGGTGACCGCTCCCGATAAATTAGATCACAGGATAGCCACTTAATTTGAATGGCACCACACGCGAGTACTTGACAGTTAGCTTCGCTCACTGTCAGCGGAGAGCGTGGGTCTGCCAAGGAAAACTGAGAGGCCACGCCCCGGCGTCATTACGTAGTCGAGGAGGTTCTGTTCAAGACCGGCAGTGGTTGACAAGTGTTTGGCAGTGTTACACAGAACACAAGCAAACGCTCCCAATTAATTTCAGCGTCTTCTTATAGAGAAACCTTCTCTCAGGTAACTATATACACATTTTTAATAATCCAATGTAATTTTTCCTAAATATTAACTTAGGGTTTATATTTTTAGCTATAAATGATGACTTATAGGAAAACCTTGCATATAACAAGATATTACATTTTGCACAATATAGATAGATAGATAGATAGATAGTGTTTATTTGTCACATGCACAGTTATACACAGTACAATGCACAGTGAAATGTATTTTGTACCTGCAACCATATGTACACACACATATAAATAAGAAGAATAAAAATAAAAAAAAAGTAATTCACACTATACACTATACTCTATATACTATAGTACCTATTTAAAAAAAATATTGATATGATGCAAATACACAGTTAACTAGCAAATACTAGAAAAAATTGTAAAGATCAATATTGGTGATTACCTGTAATAAAACAGTATTAATCATCAGTATTTATCAAACTGTCAGGTCATTCTATCGTCGTTCACTTTTAATAATCTGCACAAAAGGATAAAGATTTTTGTGTTTAGTCAGTTATTTCTTTGTTGTAACAATACTTCTTGGCAATAAATCTTAGCCTGTTGGAAAGCCTGTTTATTTTCCTATAAATGGTGCCACGTTTGTAAGAAAAGAGTTGAGTATATGGGTTGCACCCATGAAAAAATTGCTACATTTTCTCTCCCAATGCAAAACAGCTCCAGGCTAGACCAAACATAAGTACCCTTACTTTTTGTGCTAAATGAATTTATTGTGTTGATAAAACTTTTATGAATTTACGTTGATCTGTAGTGAGAGTAGGGGGGAGGTGGAAGAGACCCTGGAAAGGTCTCGAGTCTTTTTATCTATTTTTGTTTACATTTATCGCTTTAACCCGAGCAGCTGCAACTTCGGCTGCAGAAATCTTGAACATCCCCCGCACGCCAAACGAAGGCTTTCGATTGGTCCTCGGCGCACTCGCTCCACATCAGCCGACAGATCGGTCTATGTGAGAGGCGTGTAGCTGTCGTCCGACAGGCGTCTCGGTTGCTCAACGGAAGGCTCGTTTTCAGGTTTGGCATTTGAAGGCATGTTAGCCAGTCACAGAGCAAGAATGTAGGGGTCCGTTTTGAGGGGGTGTGCCCAATTAGAAACGGGAAAGAACGACCCTCCTTATTGCGCGGTGGTGTCATCTAACCTTAGAGTGGAAATGTGACCCTGTAGTTGTCTCATGTCCTGGCTGTTCTAGTCTAGTTTGCATTAATAACCCAATAATCTTTATCTTCCTATATTAATTTCCTAGTAATGATAGTTTTTATTATTTGCAGGTATACCTACAGTTGGGAAAAAAATTGCCAATGTACACCCATTTCCTCTCTCAAACTTTCATTCCAAAGACATGCACTTACTGGGGTTAGGTTAATTGGCTACACTAAATTGCCCATAGGTGTGGATGTGAGTGTGAAAGGTTATTTGTCTCTCTGTGTTAGCCCTGCGACAGGCTGGCAACCTTTTCAGGGTGTACCCTGCCTCTCGCCCTATGACAGCTGGGATAGGCTCCAGCCCCCCTGCGACCCTGAACAGGATAAGCGAAAGCAGATGGATGGATAGATTAAAATTTGTTTGATGATCTGAAACAAGTAAAAGTGACAAATATGAAAAGAAAAAAGAAACCAATAAGGGTCCAAATACTCTTGTATAAATGTTTCCCTAAATCTACAAAGCGCTTTATTGTCATATCTTAACACAGGGAGAAATACATGAATCAAAGCAACAGCATAAGTAGTGCAATAATTCTTTGAAGGGTTGCTATTCAGTTGAACATATTACTTTGGGGTTTGGGAGCTTGACTGCATAAAATTTAAATGTATTACCTCTGCATTTGGTGTAATTTGTACTTAGATGACAGTTCAATGCATGCATAACCCCATACATTGCAAAGCTAGTATCTAAAAACATCTATGGAACATATGTGTTATGTGTTTACCTCCTCTATTTTTTAGATATCAAATTCTGAGCCATGAAGAACATTTTCATTCAGACTTAAGAAAGCAGTCTTTTAACTTTCAGCTATTTTTTCTCTTGTTTTCTTTTATTTCATCAAAAGTGATTGAATCAAACTGAGTTTGTTTTCTTGAATAAGTTCTTGGATTGCTTGTTTTATAGGTCAAACTCCACCATTAAGTGGATTTTGGCTTGTAAGTGGATTTTGTCCATTTGTAAAACATTGTGCCAAGATATGAGATTGCCTCAAAGACTGCAAAGACTTGGCCTTTAGGTAGATTACTGTAAAACTTGCTTATTAAGACTACGTGCTTCAGGGTTGCTGAGACAAACTTTCTGACACTGAATCTGACCTGAAATAGGCCCCTGGCATCACTCCACAGCCAGTGTGTCTTTTATCTGTTTAATCAGATTCTTTCTCCACATGTCTAACATGGTCCAGCCATATTTTGTAATAAGCTGTGACCACATCTGTAATTTTATGTGTAACTCTTTCCCAATGACTGATCTTTGGATCCTGCAACATAAAATGTACAAGTAAAACATGCAATATCTGAACTGTACTGTCCTGCCCCAACGCCTTGCCAGGGTCGACAGCTGGTTAACTCCTCTCCAACAAACCACACAGATGACAGGTTCCAGTTAACTCTTTATGGTAAGTTGAAGTAGGGTAAAACTGTGAAACAAAATACAATACCATTCAGAGGGCGATTTGACACTGCTATAGAAAATAGCTTAGAAGCTAGATTAGCTTAACCAACAAATAACAAATATAGAACTCTACTAAAAGTTAGCAGGGCTCTAAACTAGGTGGATTAACATTGATCTTGTTTTATATGCATATAATTAATACAACATACCGACGATGCCTTCAAGGGCTGACTTGAAACTCAACAGACAGAAATCGCGCATCAAGCTTGTTTTCCCGCACAAACAATGTCCACTGCTCATGACGTCATCAGTCGATGCCGCAAGCATAAAAACACTCCCCTTGTTCCCCAGTAGATGGCAGCAAAGGAACATGAAAACCTTATAAACACCAAATTTCTCAGCAAAGACAACAGGAAGACAACATCAAACAGAACACTCCCCGCCTGATACCCAGGGGGTTTCACACTTTTCTTTCCTTTACCTACGTTATGTTAAACATCAAAATAGGCTCAGTTATGCATTCATTTAACCTTAAGAAACCTTCTCTTTACTTAACACTTGAAACATTGCACACTTATTAATCTGGGGAAATCAGCAGGACCAGTTCATTAACAGGTCTGAGAAGCAGTTTGGTTCCGTCCTTCCTGACGATTCTCAGCTGAACCTTGCGTACTCGTCCATCTTTGCTGGGGTACACCTCTGTGATGATGCCAAGAGGCCAGTCATTCCTTTTGCAGTGAATGTCCTTGAGAAGCACTAAACTCCCTTCTTTGAGATTGGGGTGGTCGGATGACCACTTCCTGCGGGGCTGTAGTGTCGCCAGGTACTGCTTGCGCCACCTGTCCCAGAAAGTGTTAGACAGGCTTTGAACTCCACTGCTCCACAAGCGCCACTGCTGCTTGTGTAAGTCCTTGTGGTCAAACTCGCCAGCTGGAGGTGGGCAGGGGCCTACCTTTTGAGTCAGCAGTGATGCGGGTGTGAGGATTAAAGGATCTGTTGGGTCAGTAGACACAGGCACAAGTGGGCAGTTATTCACAATGGCCGTGACCTCAGCCAAAAGGGTTGTGAGCACCTCGTGTGTGAGCTTAGATCTTATTTGCATGAGCATTGAATCCAAGATGCGGCGTGTGACACCGATCATTCTTTCCCACACCCCTCCCATATGAGAGGAGTGTGGGGCATTGAAGGTCCAACTGCAGCCCTGCTCAGAGAGGAATCTCTCCAGTGTCTTCTCATCAGCATTTGAAGGGATTTTGAGGTCTTTGGAGGCGCAGATGAAATTTGTGCCCCTGTCTGAGCGGAGGTGTTTCACTGGCCCCCGTATGGCCTGGAACCTTCTGAGTGCATTAATGAAGCTGGATGAATCTAAAGACTCGATGACCTCGATGTGAATGGCTCTGACAGATAAGCAAGTAAAGAGAACTGCCCACCTCTTGCTCTCAGCGTGTCCTCCCCTTGTGCGACGTGCAGCAACAGCCCAGGGCCCGAACACGTCCATGCCAACATTAGTAAAAGGTGGCTCAGTGCTGAGTCTGTCGGGTGGCAGGTCAGCCATCTTTTGAACTTCACATTTTCCTCTGAGTTTGCGGCAGACAAAGCATTCAAAAATTACTTTGTTTATGACTCTTTTGGCACCCAGTATCCAATAGCCAGCAGATCGGATGGCGCCCTCAGTAAAGTGGCGTCCTTGGTGTTGTGACTGTTCATGAAAGTGACGCACAATGAGGGTGGCTACATGGTGACCTCCAGGCAAGATCAGCGGTCTCTTCTCACTGGGTTCTAGATCGGCAGCTGTGAGACGTCCTCCGACTCTCAGCGAGCCTGCTTGGTCAAGAAAGGGATCCAAGGACCAGAGAAGACTGCCCTTTGGAATGTTTGTGTTGGATGAGAGGCACTCTAGTTCTCTCTCAAAGGTCTCCTGCTGGACTGTTCTAATGATGACTGTTGTGCTCTGGTTGAGAACATCCACTGTTGCAGGTGTGCAGCAAAGATGCCATCCCTGACACTGTTCGCTATTCTTGTCTTTCCTGAAACACTGAAGGATGTGAATCAGCACACCAACAGCCCTTGTGAGAGAACTCCAGCATGAAAAGCGACTGAAACGCTGTGAACCAAGAGTTTTGAACACTGTCGTAGACAGTGTGGTCACTTGCGGCCGGATTTCAGGATCTCGTTCTGGCTGTGAGAGTTCAAAGGACTGTTCAACAGGCAGCATGTCAACAGGCTGAGACAAGAATGCTGGTCCAGTAAACCACATTGTGTCTTTCAGGCGGTTTGCTGGAACCGACCGTGTTGCAATGTCTGCAGGATTGTGTTGAGTGTCTACATACCTCCACTGTTGTGGCAGTGTGCTTCGCCTGATGCGCTGAACTCGGTTGCTCACGTACACATAGAATCTTCTTTTCTCATTGAAAATGTACCCGAGTACAATTCTGCTGTCTGTGTAGAATGTGACTGCATCAAATTTGATGTCGATTTCAGACATGATGGCTTCAGCCAGATTCACTGCCATGACTGCTCCACACAGCTCCAAACGGGGTATGGTGTGTTCTGGGCGTGGCGTGAGTCTCGCTTTGCTTGCGATCAGTCCTGTACGGCATTGACCATCTGCACCTACAGTTCTTAAATAAGCAACCGCAGCAACTGCCCTTTCTGATGCGTCTGAAAAGACACAGAGCTCAATTCGTTCAGCTGCAGACAAGGATATGCGGGTGTAGGCTCTGGGAATTCTTAATTTTTCCAGTTCTTGAAGAGAATCTCTCCAGCTGTCCCACAATTTCTCCTTTTCTGCAGGCAGAGGAGCATCCCAATCAGGAGAGTCGGTGGCGAGTTCGCGAAGCAGAGCCTTTCCTTGAATTGTCACAGGAGAGACGAATCCAAGAGGGTCATATAAGCTGTTCACTGTGGAGAGGACTCCCCGTCGGGTGAATGGCTTCCTCTCATCCTCCACCCGGTAAGTGAAACAGTCTGAATCCAGGTCCCAGTGTAGACCAAGGCTCCTCTGCACTGGTAGACTGTCAGCAGCCAGGTCGAGGTCCTTTAAGTCAGTGGCACGATCTTCACAGGAGAAAGCCTGCATGACCTCTTTGTTGTTCGAGGCTAGCTTGTGGAGTCTGAGATTGGAGCCTGCCAGCATGCTTTGAGTCCTTTTAAGCAGACTGATCACCTGTTCAGCTGTAGGTAGGGATTTCAGTCCATCATCCACATAAAAATCTCTGCCCACAAACCGCTGTGCATCTTCTCCATATTCACTCTGACCTTCCAGAGCTGCACGCCTGAGACAGTAAATAGCCACAGCTGGGGAGGGGCTATTTCCAAACACATGAACATTCATGTGGAATTCTGTGACCTCTTTCTCAGGGTCATTGTCCTTGAACCAAAGGAACCTGAGAAAGTTGCGGTCCTCGGGCCTGACCTTGAAGCAGTGGAACATCTGCTGTATGTCCACAGAGAAGGCGACATTCTCTTTTCTGAAACGAAGGAGAACGCCCACCAGGCTGTTGTTGAGATCTGGTCCGGTTAGGAGCACTTGGTTTAAAGACAGGCCATTGTGCTGTGCGCTGGAGTCAAACACGACTCTTATCTGAGAAGGCTTTTTCGGGTGATAAACTCCAAAGCACGGTAGGTACCAGTGTTCCTCTCCGGGTTTCAGTAGGGGAGCTTCTTCCGCATGCCCGCTCTGAAAGATCCTTTCCATGAACGTAATGAACTGCTGTTTCATTTCAGGTCTCCTTTTGAAGGAGCGCTGCAGCGAATTGAGGCGTTCCAGCGCCTGGGCACGGCTGTTGGGCAGCCGTGGTCGGGGAGCTCTGAAAGGAAGAGGAGCCACCCAGCTGTTTCCCTCGTCCTTGTAGACTCCATGGTCCATGATGCTCAGAAACTGCATGTCCTCTATGGACGGTGCCTCTGTGTCATCATCCTTTGTTGTCTGAAACGCATCACTGTCCAAAGTGTTCTGTATTGCCTTTGCATGACTGCCTCCATGCAAAATGAAGTGTGAGAAGGGTTCAGTGACACAGTATCTCTCCTTCACCGTGTAGCTGTTTGGGCATGGCTGAAAGAGAGAAGGGCGTCCGTTTCTCAGCACATTGGTGTAGTAGGAGTGGACAAGCGGCGGCTTGTGCATGTCCCCAATACACACATCACCCACAATCACCCAACCCAGATCCAGTTTTTGGGCGTAGGGTGCATTGTGTGGGCCGTTCACCTGTCTTCTCACCTTGTGGGCTCTGATTATGTCCCTGCCTAACAACAGCAAAATGGGGGCTTGTGGGTCGAGATTGGGGATGTGCTTTGCGAGATGTCTCAAATGGGTGTGGCTGGAGGCGACCTCGGGTGAGGGAATTTCCCTCCGATTGTTTGGGATTTCGTTGCATTCAATCAATGGTGGCAGTGACAGCACAATGCTGCCATCCACAGGTTCCACCATGAAGCCACATGCCTGTCTACCTTCAGTCTCTATTGTTCCCGCACATGTTTTCAGGGAGTATGGTGAGGGCTGTCCTGAAATATTGAAAATACTGAAAAACTCTGTTCGTACAAGTGATCGGTTACTTTGATCATCTAAGATGGCATACATACGGACTGCAGCATAAGAGTGGTTGGCTGGGTATACCTTTACCAGACATATTTTCGAACAGGAGCGCCCTGAGGTGTCCTTTCCACACACCTTGGTGCATGTGGCCGAGACAGGAGTCTCCCCGCCATTCTCAGGTGCAGGGTTCTCTGAGCTGCTGCCTTTCAGTGCTGGGCCAGGGTGTAGCGCTGCAACATGCATGTTGCTTCCACATTCTGTGCAGCTTACCTCATCGTTGCAGTTTCTTGCCAAATGTATGGCTTTGCAGCACTTGTAGCACACTCCATGTTTCTTTAAGAGTGCCTTTCTTTCCTCTATGGGCTTATCTCTAAATCCACGGCATTTGTGGAGAGGGTGGGGCTTGTTGTGCAAGAGACAACGTTTCGCTGGGTCCTCTCTGCTGGTGGACTTACTTGCAGATGGGGAGTCAGAAGGTGTTAGTGAGGTATCAGGAGACACTCCTGTCTTGAGAACAGCTACTGCCCTCTGGCTCTCTAACTTTGATGCAGGCTTGTGATAACCAGACTGTTCGTTGCTGGATGCTGCCAGCATGAAGCCAGGATCATTTCGCATCCTTGCCTGCAGGCACACAAAGTTCACAAAGAAGCTGAATGGGGGATAGGTGACCCTATGTTGTTCCTTATAATTAAAACCTAATGTGAGCCACTTCTCTTGCAGGTAGAATGGCAGTTTCTGCACAATAGGGTTAATCCCGCGGGGTGTGTCTAGATAACTGAGGCCGAACAGGTCCCCATCAGCCTTTGCTGCCTGTATTTCCATCAGTAAGTCCCCCAGCTCTCTTAGTTTGAGCTCATTCTTGTTCTGCACTTTGGGAAAGCTCTCCAGCCTTTTGAACAAGGAGTTTTCAATTACCTCAGGTGCACCATAGTACTCATTGAGCCGATTCCATACAGCCCTGAGTCCATGTTCTGGGTGATTCACATGAACAGTTCTTATGCGTCTAGCATGTTCGGATGAGTCCTTGCCTAACCATTTTACAAGAAGGTCAAGCTGCTCACTAGCTGAGAGGCTGAGGTCTCTGATAGAATTCATAAAGGATGCTTTCCAAGCTCTAAAGCATTCAGGACGGTCATTAAACTGCACAAGCCCAGTGGAGATAAGCTCACGCCGGGCCATAAATCTGACAAGGTCTGATATTCCTCTGTTTTCATCAAACTGAGCATGTACAGGGCTTCTTTGTTGGTGAGCAACACTGGGTAGTAAGTGGGAATTGTCTAATGGTTGGTTATATGCAGTGTCACTGTAGTCATTTCCTAAAGGCTTCTGCATTATTTCAGGGCGAGGTGTCGTTTTAGGCACATAGTCAGTGTGCTGTGATTGTGGCATTATGTGGTTCTGCTGATGGGGTAATTCACTCGCGGTGTGGTAAGAGGCAATGGGATGGGCATATTCAGGGGTCTGAATGTCTGGGATGCTGGCGGGAGTGCTTTCTAATAGCTCTGCTGGAGAGTATTTATCTGCTCCCTCAACATAGTCCTTTGTGCGTACCTTTGAGTTCTCGGTTGGCACATCAATGTCGCTGAAAACCTGCTTGAATTCTTCTTGCACTGCTGCCTCTAGGACGTCTGCTTTGGCCTCTGTAGCTGCAGCTTGTTTTTCGAGGCGGACTCTATTCAGTGTCATTTCCAAACGCTTATTTTCTAATTCCAATTCTGCTTGCTTTAATTTCAGTTCATTCTCTTTTGCAGCAAATGCCACTTCAGTCCTTGCAGCCTCTGCTTCTGCCCGCGCCTGAGCAGCAGCTAACTTGCTAGCAGAGGAGCTTGAAGACCTTTTAGATGAGCAGGCTGCATCTGATCTGGTTTTTATGGATCGTGTGGTCGAAGCTTTTTCCGACATCTTGACGCTGATTTTAATCGTACTTGCTTGAGAAGACAATCCAGTTACTGTGATTCTGTCAGGTCCGTCACTCACACGGTGTCGTTCTGTCCTCCAGTTGCGAAAATCAGCCCGCCAGAAGACGTCGTTTTACTGTACTGTCCTGCCCCAACGCCTTGCCAGGGTCGACAGCTGGTTAACTCCTCTCCAACAAACCACACAGATGACAGGTTCCAGTTAACTCTTTATGGTAAGTTGAAGTAGGGTAAAACTGTGAAACAAAATACAATTCCATTCAGAGGGTGGTTTGACAGTGCTATAGAAAATAGCTTAGAAGCTAGATTAGCTTAACCAACAAATAACAAATATCGAACTCTACTAAAGGTTAGCAGGGCTCTAAACTAGGTGGATTAACATTGATCTTGTTTTATATGCATATAATTAATACAACATACCGACGATGCCTTCAAGGGCTGACTTGAAACTCAACAGACAGAAATCGCGCATCAAGCTTGTTTTCCCGCACAAACAATGTCCACTGCTCATGACGTCATCAGTCGATGCCGCAAGCATAAAAACACTACCCTTGTTCCCCAGTAGATGGCAGCAAAGGAACATGAAAACCTTATAAACACCAAATTTCTCAGCAAAGACAACAGGAAGACAACATCAAACAGAACATGAACAGTTTTGAAGCACTGGTTATAGTTAACTGCAGTGTAACAAGTATGGCAAATAAATGACTGACTATTGTATTAAAGAATTAATCAAGACCTTCTCCTGCTGTAAGTATCAAAATATTTCTTGTCAAGTTAAATAGCATAGACTGATGTACAGGTTGATATTGAATCTGCAGCTCTTCCAGTGAATTTGCTCAGAGTCAAGTCAATTATTCGCCAACTTTTTCACGTTTCATTTTCAGGTTTAGCCAGGTGAGTGAGCTTTTCTGAACTGCATTATGCAAGTGAAGAGAGTTTAAAACACTTTAAGGATTTAGCTTGTGAGTTTTAAACTGTTAAGTCTTAAATTTGTGTGAATCGGCCTCCTTCTCACTTAGACTACAGAGAGCATATTTCTCCCATATTGTCTTCTTTTCATTGGCTCCCTGTTAGATCCAGAATTGAATTTAAAATCCTTCTTCTCACATACAAGGTCTTGAATAATCAGGCCCCATCTTATCTCAAAGACCTCATAGTACCGTATCACCCCAACAGAGCACTTCACTCTCAGGCTGCTGGCTTACTTGTGGTTCCTAGGATACTTAAGAGTAGAATGGGAGGCAGAGCCTTCAGCTTTCAGGCCCCTCTGCTGTGTTATACCCCACTCTGCATTTAATCATTAGTTATGATTAATCTCTGGCTCTCTTCCACAGTATGTCTATTGTCCTGTTTCTCTCCCCTCACCCCCAGCTTGTAGAGGCAGATGACTGCCCCTCCCTGAGTCTGGTTCTGTCAGAGGTTTCTTCCTGTTAAAAGGGAGTTTTTCCTCCCCACTGTGCTCAAGTGATTGCTCATAGGGGGTTATGAGCAATCACTTTGATTAATTTTCCTGCTTTGCAGCGGGGGTTCTAGGGGCGGGGCCACAGGGGCATTGGCCCCATCTGAAATCTGATTGGCCCCCTGAAGTGCCCCTGTCCTGTCACTTTGAGAGCGAGGATCAAAATATAGGTGGATGCAATTCCATGCCGAAACACCAGTAGCACCAATGAGCCAAATAGGAACGCTCAGTGTCAATAAAGCTTACAGAAGAAAAAGAAGATTTGAACGATCTTGCAGAGAAAGTTTTTTTTAACCCACAACCGATGCCAGTCTACATTTTGAGGAGTTTGTTGGTAATGATAATTCATAAATCCCTTTTTACTCACAGCTGTCACATAGCATAAGTCTGACAAATATTAAATTAAGAAGCAAAGTTAGTTAAGAGTAATATTAACTGAGGCCATACTTGTGTTTGGACATGAATGTTAGCATTTCACTAATTCATGTACTTCTTTGTAATTTGCATTTGTGTGTTAACATTAACTATAATGTTTGGCAGTGACAGAGAAGAATATGAAAAAGAAAGGGTCAGTCTCAGGTGGGAATTCAGCAGTTTTTGAGCAAAAGAGTGAGTCTGCCAGCTGAAAATGAGCAGGGTGAGAGGAGGGAGAGAGCAGCAAAACACAGTAGACCAGAGGCTGGTCAAGAGCAGGGCACCTCCAGTCCCTTTTCATCAGGTCAGAAATCATTTAGGGAGAACAACAACAGTTAATGCTGTAATGTATGAAATGTCTGATATTGTTATTTAGTGAAATGGCACATAAGTTCACTGAATTCTTACACCTCATGGTGATAAGATTTAGCATAACTGTAATGTAATGGCTTTAATTTTTATTGGTCCGTATATCACCACATCTACCACAAATACTTGGCCCCTCTATGAATACTGTGGCCCCTTGATGGCCCCTTACTCAGAAAAATCCTAGATCCACCACTGCTGCTTTGACCATTACTATACTGTTTATTTACTGTTTCTTTAATAAATAGCCTACAAGAGAACAAAATGAAACCACCGCTGTCCACTTACATATCCACACAATGCACGCTGCACGTTCATGAAACTGTTTGCCTCTCTAACTGGAAGCATCAAATTCACACACACCTTATGCCCAGTTGCAGCATAAATGTAAACCGATGCCCCCTTATGGCCAGAAATGACAAAAAAGACAAACCAAAAAAGGCTGTGACGGGCACAGATGTGTTTACGTGGATTTTCTCCGGGTACTCCAGCTTCCTCCCACAGTCCAAAGACATGCAGTTAGAGCGGTTAGGTTAACTAGTGATTCTAAACTGTCCATGGGTGTTAATGTGAGTGTGAATGGTTGTCTCTCTCTCTCTCTCTCTGTGTTCGCCCTACGACAGACTGGTGACCTGCCCAGGGTGTACCTGCCTCTCTCCGTATGACAGCTGGGATAAACTGCATTGCTCCAGTAGATGGCGGACTAATAACAATAATAATATTCAGTGATTATCTTATCATTGCATGTGTAATTAATAATTATATTTTCATACTTTCCCCCCTAAAATAAATAACCTTATCAAAAGCTTTTGTCTGCTTACAAGAAGAAACTTTCTAAAAGGTTGTAATTCATCCTTGTAAAACGTTTGTTTGATTTTTTTTCTAATGCTTTCTAAGGGAATAGCAAAACAACATCATAAAAAATTACCATTAATTTTAGACAAATATTCATTTTAATGTATCTCAAAAAGTTGCGACACGCTCAAAACACGCCACACAGAAGTCAGGACCCCTTTATTTTCTTCTATGTCACATGACTGAATCGTGTCCCGACGTCATCACCCTTCACGGAAGTCGACGCTGTGATGATGGTGTCGCCGTTAGTGTAGCAGCAGGAAGAGAATGTTTGCTTCCAGTGAAAGAATAATATCACCTGCTTATAAGTCTTTGTAACGCAGTGAACAGCTGTAGAGTTTTTCTGCGGAGCCGGTGAGGATTTAGATAGCTTACTCCCTCTCCCGGAGGCGGTCTCTGTCAGCCTGAAATAAGGCGCTGGAAAACATGTCTCTGTTCCAGTCGGCACTAGATTTCCTCGCCGGGCCCGGCTCATCCGGAGCGGCCAGTCGGGACCAGAATGACTTCGTCGGACAAGTCGTGGAGCTCGGTGACATGAAGCTGAGGATCAGGAGAGTGATCGCGGAAGGTGAGATAGGAGTGTACCACAGCGAGAAATTTTGGTCACGTCTTCTGCGGCTAGTCATGCTAGTTAGCTGAATTGGCTAACATGTTAGCGTTTGTGAAATACCTCTACTGGAGTCAGTGATAATGTCGTTGTCAAGTGCTGGCCAATGACAACGATATTAAGAGTTACAACGAAGCAAACACCGGGAGATAATTTGGTTTCGAGTGTATCTAGTAAATGTTATATCGGTTCCCAGATTGCGGTACTTGAAGGAGATGAATACATTTTTATCTTCAGCTTAACATGTTTGTGTTACCGCTTTAATTCGCAGAGAGCTCCGTGTGTGCACGCAGAGCAACACTTTACGTGTCCACCTGACCTTACCACCTTTCATAGAAACATGGCACTTTTGGCTCCATCAAAAATTTTTTAAAGGTGTGAGTCAGGCCTGCCGGGCCGCGAACATATAAGTGATGACTGTTGTTAGTTGCCAAACATTTACACAACAGGGTGGGCCGAAAACTCTCTTCAAATCTCAGTCGAAACACCGCATTTGAAAAGCTTGGCTGGATTGTTTTTTGTGGCGTCAACAAGAGGGCTGTTCCAGTGTCAGCACTGGTACCTGCCTATTTAATCCTTCTTTTTTTTTTAAGTACATAAATATCTCCCATCTTTAGTTAGGGCTGCAGTAGAAACAAGTGAATACCAGAGATGCCACATGAAGAAATCCACTGGTCAGATTTGTGACAACAAACGGGGATCTTGCTGCATGGCTAGAGCACATGATAAATCTTTATTGTCAGGTTAACCACAATTAAACAGATTCAGACTCACATATATAATCTGTAGTTTAGATTTACAAAGTGCTTGAATTGGTAACTGGCAACAGTTCAATGTGATCTGATTAGTAGATCCTTTTTTCTCAGCCGTTGTGTGGATGGGAACCTAAATTGAAACTGTCTCCAACAACAAAAAGACAAAGGCTGATTTGATTTTCCTGATTTCTAGAGGTAGCACTGATCATTTGCTTTGTGCCCGGTCTATAAATATTATATTCTGCTTCTTGTAGGCATGTGAGAAGAGAACATAGTGCACTCTCAGGTTACACGATCTGATGTGCTCCAACATTTCACATAAACAATCAAGAAAGCTGCTTAGATCAATGATTGCTGAAGTTGAACTCCACCTAGTATCTTGCCGAAAAGTGCTTTCAAATTTTGGCAGATGGGTGTCTTCAGTGTCCCAGTTTCACAGCAGGAACCTCCAGCTGGCAGGCCAACCGATTTCACTTCTTCCATGGGCATTTCTAGACTCTCCCGGCACATTTAAAGCTACCTGGCACGTCTTTTTCTTTTTATCCAGTGCACTTTATATCCTTAATGGTGTCTTTGAACACATCTCTCTCTACACATCTATTTTGGACAGCTCTTACCTGTCCTAGTAGACTGTTCGTGGTATATTTTATTTTGCATGAGGCCTTCTGTAAGCTGCTATGAATTTACAGACTGTGGAAGTCAGTTCACTGTAAGGGCTGGGGGGATTTTTCCCTGTCTTTATGGTGTGAAACAGCATATCAGCCAAACATTGTTATTGCCCTGTCAGCTGATTTGATGGCATTTACTAGTGTCTGTGGCTGATGTTTGTGTTTTGTCACATCAGTTTTAAGCTGGCTGAAAAAATAGGGTGATAAAAGACTTCAGGTCCGTTGTGCTTGTGAGAACATTCACAGAAAGGCCCTAACCGGCTGGCAGGTTTGAACCAGGAATCACGCTGCACCGCTGTTCCTCAGATATCCTATGAGCTTTTTTTCCCAACGCTTATTCCGCTCTCTTTATTAGTATAATTGGTGTTGTGCTTTCACTTCCTTACCCACAATAGTTTGATTCAGACAGGTTAAAGGAGACACACAAGACTTCTAAAATCAAAGCAGATGGTGGAGTGGAGATCATTTTACACTAAAACGCTGCCCATCAGGCTATTTGAATGGTGCCATTGTTGGAACTTATTGCTGAGACAAAGACAATGGGTTGCTTTAACCAGATGGTTCTGTGTTTCTAGAGCTATAGTTTTTTTGTTTGCTGCACCAGCGATAGGGTTGTAATTACCCAAGCCAGTATTGTCTCTGAGTGAGATTAAATAAATTACTGTGATGATGAAGGACTGGAAGTATTTTTAAGTACTTTTCTGTATTTTTTTTCTTACAATAGTTTGGAAATTGGAGCAAAGGAAGTTGAGCTTTTTCAGGTTTCAGCCTCTTATCTTCCCCTTCACAAAACAGCGGAAGACATTTGAGCTCTACAGGGACGTTCTCAAAATGAACCACGTTACACATGAATCCTGTAAGGGACAACACATTATGCTGCGGTTTGATGTCAGTTGTATTTTTTGTGTGCCATGGGCTCAGAAATGTAGCATGAAGATGTTGGTGCGAGTCCCAGAAAAGGCAGTTTGTAAGAACTGGGGAAATAACCACCATACACACTTGGGTCTATGTAAAGTAACCTGTTAAAGATTGAAAGGATTCCTTCAGTTTTTCATGTGCAGAGCTAGGCTGGTAGTTGATTTACTCATCTCTATGGTAATCCTGGCATTTCCGTGTTTGCCTGAGGCTTGTTAAGTAGAACTACTTGGAAGAAGACACACATGCACGCGCACACACAGAGACCAGAGTTTCTTGTTCACCAGTCACAGTGACGCTTTAGTCAGGAAAAAAAACAAGTGACTGTAGGAAGGGGCACGTTATGTTGGTACTGTCATGTAAATTAACTATAACTCTGTGGCGATTGATAAACTAGATCCTCTTTTCTCTGATTGTCAGCACATCAGTTTAATTTTTGTAGCACATGTGCATCTTCTGCTTAGACACTTAACATTCCCATTATGGAATCATTAAAAAGCTATGTCAATTTAAGGGTCTGGCTTTAAGCAGCACAGAATAGTTTCATGAAATACATCGTAATGAGGATGGTGTGGTACTATCTGAAAACGGTTTCTCTAGAGGGGCGTACTGCGACAGAAGTTCAACACAGCCAGACTTTCCTTGTGTTAGCAGGCTCAACAAAACCTGAAACCCCAGTTGGAGATAACGGGTATCACGACAGTGGCTATCAATTTCTGCTTTTAATCCGGGCTTTCTGTTTCATGTGTGCACTCATATAAAAAGGAGCATTTTAACAGGTCGTATGACTCTTCTTTTGCACAAAATGATCCCTGTGAAAACTGCCTTCTCCAATCAGAGACATTATCAGATGATGACAAAGATAAAATGGTAATAAAAATCTATAAAGAACATAAAAAACAACAGAAAAATGCAACACTGCTGCAAATAAGACAAGAGATTAATCCTGCTGAAAATCATTAATTTGGTGACTTAGCACACAGAGGAATAAAATAAAATATTTTAATTTCAGTTAATTATTCTAATGCTCAGTGCACTCTGCTGCTGTTTATTTCTAAAATAACAGCTTCTCATTAGAGCTCTGAAACTTTAAACTGGATTCATTTAAACATTAAAGGTTACTGTCCCATAGCCCAATAAAAGAGACGTGGAAATCGCTTTAGTTAAGCAGATCAAAATTAAATTAATTGTGATTGAACAGGTATTCTTGGTGTGTGGTCTGTGTTCTGATAGCTGCAATTCCAGCAGTGTAAGAGAGACTTAGCAGCAGATTAGAATCACGTATAACAATGTTTATACATTTTCTGCTTCACCACATGAACACACTTTCCAGTGAGAATGCAATGTACAGTTTGCAATGCTGCAACTTTCCAGCTGGGCTTTATTTGTGATGTTAGTAAGGTCCAGCTTAAGATAAAACATATTCTCCTAGCAGAAAATCTGTATTACAGTTAGGTTCAAACCACTGCAATCCAAAACTCTGGTTGTAACCTGCTCCCAACCAGGTGATTTAACCAATTAAAAAAAAAAAAAAAGTCACTTTTGTGACACAGAAAACTCTGTATGGATTTCTGTGAAAGACTGATTATAGTAGCGAAACTTATTTTGACCACATAATAAGCAGTCAAGGTTTTAACCACACATTCAGTGAAAAACATAATCAGCAGGGCTTAAAGAGGAGCCTAAAGGTTAGAGAAGCAAGCTTGCGAAAGACACGTAACGAGTGTTACTGTTGTTTTTTTCAGCAAGGAATTTAAGCTCGAGCCTCTCCCCTGTGGTTGCAACAGATAAGACTGTGCTTATTTGTGACTTCTAAGCCTGAATGATTGTGGATATGTAGAGGGAGGGGGGATTGCTGAAGTTTTCAGTACTGTATACCATCATGAGGTGAAATGTAATCAATTCAGTGATCCATGAAATAAAATGGATTGCTTGGTGTGCTGGTTGTATTCCTGTGCTAAAAAGGAAAATCCATTCAAAAACACAGTATGGATTATAGCTATTGAACATGTTCTCCTGCTTGGTTTGTTAATGGCTGTACTAAGTGATGTTGCAGGGTAATGTCACCAGCCATCACTTTTAGTTCAGAGCAGTTCAGACACAGAAGTTTGACACCAGCTAGAAAATATTACACAAACTATCCTCGTCAGCTTCACACAATTTTGGGATACAGTGACCATCTGAGGCTGGTGAGAGTGTGTGAGTTTAGGAGCTCTTAGTCATAAAACACTAAAAATTAACAATAATAAGAATTGATTTATTGATCCCAGAGGGAAATTCACAATTAAATCCTCATTACTGTATTTTGATTTGTTTTTTTTTAAAGGTGGCTTTGCCTTTGTGTATGAAGCCCAGGACATGAGCAGTGGTAAAGACTACGCCCTCAAGGTAAGATAAGGTGTACTGGCTCACACCCTCAATGCTGCAAGTGTGTCACTGTTACATTTTGGCTGTATCAATCACCACTGAACATTTATTTGTTTATCACTGAACATTTATTTGCTCATGCACCCATTTGTTAATATTTAGGGCAGTGTCTTTACTGTATTACACAATACACAGAATCCGGCACATTAGCCCTGCTCACACTGATTTTGCGTTCTACAGCATATGCTTCTATTATGCAATAGAAAGGAAATACTACAAGTTATGAGTAATGTACACTAGTCAGTATGTGGGATGCAATACTAGCTGTGTTACTACGTACCCTTGAACATCCAATGAGATGTGACCCTTCACAGTGTAACAGAAAGATTTAGCTTTTTTTTGTATTTATATGGTATGCTGTGCTAACAAGCTATAAAGAAACTTTAAAAAAATGTAGGCTTATTATTGCGGGTGACTGCTTATCCTGCTATTTTGACGATCATATTCAATAATTACTGCAAGTCATTTAGTAAAGAATGATGTGGCTCCAGGGAATTATGCTCGCACCGTTTGCTACATACTTAATTCTGTTCGTTCTTCAGTTTCTAATTTAAATATAAAAACTTCAAAAGCTGAAGAACTAAGAATGTGAAGAATTAGAACAAATGGATTCATGTTTTTGTGTCTGTACTGCTTCACTGTCAGGATTCTCTGTGCTGTATTGTAGAAAAGTTAAGCAGTTAATTGTAAATGAGCTTTTAATGCAAGACAAATGAATTATAAATGCACAGCACCATGTTTGGACTGAGGAATCTCTGAAAGTGGCTAGTGAGTGTATCTATCACACAATTGGAGTTATGAGTTTTAAAATAATTATAATTTTATTGTTGTTTTTAATTCAAACTAAATGCTTTATGGGCTATTTATTGATGCAATATGTTAGTACAGTCTTGTTAAGGAAGTATTATGTAAAGATTGTGTAACTTTGATCAGAAAGCATTAACAAACTGATTGATTGAATGAATGCTTTTTTCCTCCCAGAGGTTGCTGTCTAATGAAGAAGAGAAGAACAAGGAAATCATTCAGGAAGTCTGCTTCATGGTATCCTTTAATCATTTATAAATAAAGGGAAAAATGTTTTTGTCATTTTTTAAAATCATCTTCATTATAGACAATAACAATTTGTTCTGGTAGCCCCTCAGAGCTAGAACCCTGAGGCTTGTCACAACAGCAGCGTTTTTTCTGTATGTTCCTTCACTCGCTGGCTCCATAGAAAAAGCTGTCAGGTCATCCAAATACAGTTCAGTTCTGCTCCGCGGCCTCGATCAGTAAAGAGGAGTCAGACACTGGGCAGGCTGAGTTTCTGATCCTCACTGAGCTGTGTAAAGGTAAATGTGCACACTGTTACACACAGAAAGGCACTGTTCTCAGTTTTTTCCTCTTCTTTGTGGTTCTTCAGTGCTGAATCAGTTCTTACTCATCAAATGTATGCGCAGTAATTCGGGGGTGCTGGAACTGTTTCCGAGTAACTTCCACTGTAAGACGTTTGTCATGAAAGTTTCCTGTCTGTAGCCTTTGTGCTTCCTGCTCAGCTTCCTTTTTGTGTAGTTACAACAGATATGGTTTTCATTCAGCAGTTTTTCAGCTTTCTAAGCAAATCCTTACAACTTACCACAGGAAAGTGTCTTAACAGAAATAAATCATTTATATAGTGTGTGTGTGTGAAGCACTTTTTCTTTCATTTAGTAATTTTATGGGTAATACGAGAGTTTTATCTGCATGTTTACATTCTTTTATCCTTTTGTATCCCTTCCGCCTCAGGTCAGCTGGTGGACTTTATAAAGAGGGTAGAGCAGAGGGCTCCTCTATCATGTGACACTGTGCTAAAAATCTTCTACCAGGCGTGCCGTGCTGTGCAGCATATGCACAAACAGAAGCCTGCTATCATACACAGAGACCTCAAGGTTGGTCTGCCTCTGGTAGTGGAAGAGTGAATGATGTATTACAGGGGAGGATGAATAAAAAAGTTGTTTAATTAGTGCATTTTTCTATGACTACATTTTCACAGTATCACGTGCTGCTGCCTCATTTTACAGGACAGTTCATAGTTCTGTTTTATGAGGCTTATTTCTGGCAGTTAAATGAAATGCTAACTCACTGCTTGCTTAATTTGTCACAGATTGAGAACCTCTTGATTAGTAACCAGGGCACCATCAAGCTGTGTGACTTTGGCAGCGCCACCACAGTGTCACATTATCCAGACTACAGCTGGTCGGCACAGAAGAGGTCCATGGTGGAGGATGAGGTACCCAAACATGCACACACTTAAACATCAGTTCTTGGTCATCTTAACAGGGACCTCCTTATAAAATACACTGATTATTAAAATGTATTGAATATTATATGAGATCATATTTTTCTAGGTTTCATTAATCAGTCTAATAATCTAAGGCCATTTTTGAACATATTGATAAATTAAAAATATGACTTCTGAAGTTATTACAGTCGAGTCACTTGTTATAAAGCACATTTAAAACAACAGGAGTTTCCATTTAAGATGAGTCAACAGTAAAACTATATAAGAATACACAGGATAAGGACTAAAACCAGAAATAAGGGCAAAAATGTAAAACCACTTAAAGATGAGAAATGTTACGATATTGTGCAAAAATCTGGAGCCACCCCTCATTTCTTTATATTTCTTTATAAGGTCTTATAATGCTGGCTGCTTTTTTTAAACTCATTTTCAGTCCAGTCCTTGTATCTGACCATTTTCAGATGAATGTCTTTTTCAAGCCACTTAACGCTGACCTGTAGATCATTAAAACATGACAGGGCACCTAACTCAAGAGATGAACCAGTGCTGTGCCTACATATAACAGACAACAACTTTAAATTATATCTTTAGGCTCTTTGTTACTATCAGCCTGTCTTAAAAACACATCATTTGTTCCTTTTATTTAGTTGAATCTACGAAAAACACCAAACAATAACACATTTGGCACATGCTAAAAAGCATTTTTGCACCAACCAGGTGATTCCCAAAGAGCTATTGGCTGAAAACCTGGCATATCTCTGCATGGTGCGCAGTGTTTCCTTAAATAATTTGAGGAAACTGGACAAGTGGAGGACAAAAGCAGTAAAAATTATCTACAGCAGACTGACAGTATCTGAAAGTCATGTCCTTATAAAATAGGAAAAAAATCGGAGACCTCAGAAGCCCCTTTTCCACTGACACGGTGCCGGTGCCAAGTGTTCAAACCGTTCAGCACTTTTCCCACCGCGAACTCTCTCAGTACTCGGCCAAAAAAATGGGTTCCATTCCAGCACCGTAAACTAGCTTGTCTGGAAAGAAGGAACGTGTGACGAAAGTGGCAGAACGGCATGACTCTGCCATCTCGACCTAAAGTTTTCCACACCCATTTCACTGCATTGTGTGTATTATTATTACATGAGAAAAACGATGCAATTTTCACAGCCGTGAATTAGGTTGGGCTTCAAGGCTGAACTTGCTGCTTTGCATCAGTTCATATCACAGATGCAAAGTGCGTGCTTGTCGTCTTGTTCGTAATCGCTGTCTGTGTTTACATTGTGCCGCACACAGATGCTGCAGTTTTGTTAGGATTGTAAAACGTGTTTGCAGCACAAGAAATAAAGTTTGTAAAAGAGGAGTGTGTTCTGCCACATTTGTGCCCTTCGGCTTCTGTTTCAAGACGAGGAACCGCCCACACTCATACATAAAGAAAGTGCAGTGGAAATGCAGGCCTGTTCTTAAGCATTTCACCGGTTCATTAAAATTGGCACAGGTGCCTTGTCAGTGGAAATGTGGATGCATCTGGCTTCAGTGGATCTATCTACTGTTCACCAAAGCCTGGTCTCAGTTGAAGGGTGGTTGTCAAGAAGCCATTCTTAAGAAAAAGAAATGTGGAGAAAAGGCTGAGATATGCAGTGAGTGTCTGCAGCCATCTGTGGAGGCTCTGTCATAGTCTGGAGCTGCATTTTAACCAGTGGTGTTGGGAATCTTGTCAAAATTGATTTAATTATGAACACAGAGAAGTACTGTGAGGTTCTGATCCACCATGTAGTACTATCTGGAAAGTGTCTGACGGGCAGCGGCTTAATTTGTCAGCATGACAATGATCCCAAACAACTGCCAATGCAGTAAAAGCATACCTGGATAGAAAAACACGTAACACTATAACTAGAATACTAAATAACTGGGTTGGCCTCCCCACAACCTGGACCTGAACATTATTGAAGCAAGGTGGGATTCATCTTGGCAGAGAACAGAACGAAAGGGAGCAAACATCCACAGAAGGTCTTTGAATGACCTCAAGAAGCCTGGAGAACCGTCCCTGAAGACTACTTAAATAAACTCTCAACAAAACTGCCAAAGAGAGTTCAGGTTGTAGACAGCAGAATAAAGGTGATCATACAAAGATTTATTTGTTCCCCCATTTCAATAAATCTCTGCACCTATTTCCCCTTTTCTTCGCAAAATACATAGAAATGAGGGTGGCTCAAGACTTTTGCGCAGTACTAGAGATAGAGAAAAGGAATCAAGGAGTGTTTAAAAAAACATGATGCAAAGCAAAATAAAAATAAACCCATAAAGGAACCTCAGAATGAACTGAAAGCAAAGGATAAGAAGTGGATAAAAATGTATTAAAAATGGTAAATACATAAAAGACAAGATTAAGCTGAAAACACAGAATATGTCATCTTAGAACAGTTTAAATATGTAAATGAATCTATTTCATCACTGATAATCTTAATGGTCCTGGTTTGACCAAGTTTGTGTTTATTCCCTTAAATCATGTTTGGAGATTGAAGGTTGAAGTCTGCTTCACATGTGAACAATTTATGTGGTTTTCATTTGTTTAAGAAAACATGGAAACGCTTCAGTTTTGTTATAAAAAGCTAGATGATTAATTGAGACAACAGCAGACACATACAGAACTCTCAGTGGCCCTAAGTGGGCAGAAACCAGAAACCTTTAATTGAATTAATAGCCAGAGATCCAGGAAGCCCCGATCAATCATGTAAATTATATTTATACCATAGCCACACAGCCGCCCATTCACTTTGCCCAGATGACCTTAGAACGCAGGACACCAGAGGTCTTGGTTTGTAAATCTAATAGACTGCTCGTTCACCAGCCACATGTCGCACATAATAGATGTGAGTATATACACGCATCGTGTGCACTTCTTATATAATGCTTAGCTCTGTAGTGGGGAACACGTGGCTTTTTCACTTCTGTGTAATCAGGAGAGAGAATTTTACAAAGATTTACAAATGTATGACTTCATATTTGCTTTGAAGTTAGTTTTTTCTTTTTTTTTTTTTTTTATAGATAACGAGGAACACCACGCCTGCATACCGAACACCAGAGATGATCGATCTCTATTCCAACTTTCCCATCAATGAGAAGCAAGACATCTGGGTCAGAGCATTGACTTTTTTTTCTAAATGTGCATATTCATTTTCAGATATTAGTTCACCTCTATTTATTATTATTTCTCTTCCTCTTCTTCTGCCTTTGCTGTGCTTATCTTTTGATGCATGTTTTTGCGTATTTTTTTTACCGCAAACAACCGGAGTTTGATTATCGTACTCATCATGTGTCCTCTCACCTGCAGGCGCTGGGATGCATCCTCTACCTGTTGTGTTTTAAGCAGCATCCATTTGAGGATGGGGCCAAGCTACAAATTGTCAACGGAAAGTACTCCATCCCTCAGAACGACGTCAAGTACACTGTGTATCACGACCTCATACGTATGTACTGCCTGTCAACCAGTCAGTTCATTGATTCATCAGTTCCAGCTAATTGCTCACAAGTTACAGTCGATGCCCTAAGCCAAATCTGCTTCACACCTTTACCAGCCTGCCAGATGTTTAGGGCAGCACTGCCAAAAATAGCATTCATGTAGAAAAATCATGCCACTAAATGCAATACAGAGCACTGGAAATGTAAATGATTTAAAATATGTAACTAGCTTAGTTTGGTTAAACAACAAATAAAATATGCCCGTCTCTTTCAAAGAGTCTTACAAAATCATACACTAAAGTTCTTTAACTCTATTGTGATATTTATTTATTCACATTGATTTCCATGTATGTGACTGACAAATTAGTTATTAATTAATTTTAGACAGTTTTCTGCCATTTTCATGAATATTTTTTATTATTCCATTGCCCATAAACATCAGTGCATTTATACTCACCTTTGTCATAAGTCTTTTTTTATCAGTTACATCGTCATGCTAACTTAACACACATTCTACCCTCCCCCCTTATTCTTCCCTCCTCCTCTTCCTCCTCAGGTTCCATGTTGAAGGTGAACCCAGAGGAACGTCTGTCTATTACAGAGTTGGTCAACCAGCTCCAGGAGATAGCAGCAGCCCGCAACGTCAACCCCAAGTCCCCCATTACTGAGGTGAATATGTGTTCTAAAAGTGCTCTAGTCCTTGGTGTGAGAAGCTATACTATAATAAAAACAAACAAAAAATACCCCTGCTATGCAGTATTTATAAAAAAGCTTGTGTATGTGTAGAGTAGCTCTTGAATCTACATCTCGAGTTCATCAGACAAGTTGGTGGTAGTGAAATCGTTTCTGCTTCAGGTATCGTTCTGAGTCGCTGACAGCTTTCACAAGTGTATTTTAGAGTAAACTGATCGGCTGAGGCAGTGGGGCACGTCCTCAGTGTGTGTGCCAGCCTGTGAAGAGGCTACTGACAGCCCGACCGACCACACGGCTTCTTCCTCTATGTGTATGCGTTTAAATGCGCACACACAACTTAAACTCCCTCAAATTGCTGATGCTGTTACATTTGCTAAGCCTCACATACAACACACACAGACTTGCGAACACACACACAAGCACAAAGGAGTCTGTATTCTCTTTCCCAGGCGCTTCTCTTCCCAGCTGGTAAGGTCCTAATGGGCCCAAAGAGAGAGAGAGACAGACGTGGAAAATGGGTGAACTGAAATTTAAAGCAAACATGAAGTGATACCAACACTTTAGTTGTAAAGCAGCATTTTCAGTGGCTATTAAAGAAAAGCTTTTTGACACCCACCACCTACAGTGGCTAATTGAGCACAATCAGATTTGAGATTTAACTCCGGGTTTTGGAACCGAAAACCACTTTACTCTGCGTGGTGGCCGACCATGACCAACTTATCAGCCACGATTCTCACCGCAAATCCTCAAAAATCCAGGTACTTATCACTAAACCCTCAGTCATTGTTGTGATTTACATAAAGCTGCTTTCAGTTTCAACATTTGCCAGGTTTACACTGATTTTTATGTAATTTTTTTCCTGCAATGTGTGCCTGCTTGTTTTGTGCTGATTGGGTGTGTGACTACGCTGAACTAAATGTTGGTTAAATGACTTTATGTTCTGGAATAAATGAAGAAATTGAGGCAATGAGATTTGTTTTGTTTTTTTTGTTTTTTGGATTTATAAAAATGTTTCACTAAACTGAATCCTGATGAGGCTGTTAAGTGTGTGCAGAGTGAAGGCAGATTTGGCGATTGCTGATCTGATTAGGGTTAAGAAGGGGTTTCCCTGCTGGATCTAAGGAGATTATGATCCTCGGACTTCTCCTCCTCCTCTTTCTGCTGCAGTTCGGCGCAGACATATGGAGAGGCTGAGAGGAGGGAAAGGAGAAAACTTGTGAAGGAAGTGAGACACTGAGAGGGAAATAAGCTAGACGTTACGCAGAGGCTGTTTGGCTGTTGAACACAGACCCAGACCGCCAGTAATCATCTGACACAGCCTATTTTTAATTTGTTGTAATTCGTCTATTTTTTTGGAGCTACGGATTTTTTCATTTCGGGACCTGATGTGTTTCTTAACACTTTTTGGCTCTGACCATTCGTTTTCTATCAAGCTCTGTTTTTATTCTGTGTGACCAAAATTGTGTATTTTTGGAGTATTCTTTATTTTTTCTTTGATATTTTTGAAGATATTTTGATTTTCCAAGGATGCTTTGATTTGAACTTTAACTTTCTGATGGTTTAGCCACTCTGTTTAAACAATACAGGACGTCTAGGCCACAAATCTTCTTCTTTTTTATATATATATATTTTTATGTCATTAACCTACCTGTTACAATGTTAAGTACATACTACTGTTGGCGTCCTGTGTATGATGGCTATGAATGTCTGCAGTTGCTGGAGCAGAACGGCGGTTTTGGCAATAATGGCGCACAGCCATCCATGCAGATCCACAACAGCCACAACAATGCAGGTAAAGGCTTTTTTCCTTTTTAATGGTAGGGGTTGGGATTGGGACAAAGCTTGTTAGGTTGTGGGTTGGGTTGTGTTTTTATTGTTTTTTTGTTTCAGGTGTTCACAGTTAAGTATAGGAGATTAAAACTGTGTGAAAGCACAGCAATATTGATATTTCATTTTGTCAGTGCCTTGTTTCCAAAATGGAAATGTCACAACTTATGTATTTGCTGTTGTTCAAAGATATAGAACCGAATTGCAGCTGCAGGGCTTTTTTTGTTGTTGTTGTTCTGATGCTTTCAGAAACACCTTTTTCTGGATTGTTTCTGTGATATAAGTTCACAAACAAGCCAGTCGATTGATTTCAGTTTAAAGTCCCTGCACAGACATCCCTGGCAAAAATTTGCTCAGGTGTTTGCCTGATTGTAGAAGGCTGAAAGAGAGAGAGGGAGCACCTGTCATTCACTGTTTAGTAGAACACCAATCAGATGTCCAACGGTGAAGAAAAGGCATGACTCCTCTTGTCCAGAAATGCTCCTGTGGGGAAGCACCATCAGAAACGGCTAGATCCGTATCTGTCCTACAAATTCTACTGTTTAGATGTAACTGAGCATGACATTTAATTTCTCCACCCTACCACTGCAACTCACTCAGTAACTGCAGTAAACTGCAGTTATTGTTATACCAGTGACCACCCAACTGCTGACGCATTTAACACACATACTAACTCTTCCATATCCAAGGTCCTATAAGGTCACTAAAAGTTTTTTCCTTCTCTGAGTGAGGAATGGCCACGATGGACTGCATTAGGTTGGCTATTTTTAATGGTAATAGAACAAATCCTCATATTTGTTATAATATATGTTCAGGCTCTTGGCATGATGAGTCATAGAATCAGGATAAATGTTCCTCAGCAAAACAATCTAATAACCAGATATTTTTGTCACTAATTTTGATGGATCTTTGCAAAGAGGTTCACATGCTGCTGGTGTATTATAGTAAGCAATGTGCGATTTGAATGTTTATAGCATAGCTGGTAGTGGTGTGCTCAGATTTCAAGTTTAGTAGTTGTTTTTTATATGAATCTGTTGCAAAAAATATAGATTAAAATGCTTCTTAGAAAAGAAAACGTTACACCCACAGACCATGCATTAGTATGTCTAAAGTAAAATGAAGGATTTAAAAATAACTAATTTGTTTGTTTTTGAGCTTATTTAGATTATGGATAGCATAAGCTCAAAGTACTTGGTGAGAAAATTATATTTGAAAATAATATTTGTCTGTTCATCTCATAATGAGCATAATAGGCTTATTTTTCCCATAAATATCCACACAGACTTATACATACGCAGAGACCTGCAAGCTGTCTACTGTCCACTAAGAGGATTTCTGCACTACCAGTCAACCATCTGTCGAAGGGCAGAATATGTTTGCTCTTTCCCTTGAGGAGTGGCTCCAACCGCCTGTTGTTATAACTCAGCATCAGGCAGCTGCATTACAGCTAAAAGAAACTGATTTTATCTGATGCATTTATTAGTTAAATGCTTCAGTTTGAGCCCTTTTAATGAACCCCAGAATGTAATTAAAGGTTTATATGAGCATGATCGTTCTTCATAAGTGTCACACATCTTGCTGCTAATAGCGGGCGGCTGTGATTTCACTAGCTAAACCAAGTGTATGCGCTTAAGCTCTGACATTGCCTGTAAATTCATTATATTTACTATTATTTACCTCACCTTTTTTAAAGGTGTATATGATCCTGATCAGTCTGGGAGTGGCCTGTTTGATATCTTAAAGGGAGGAACAGAGCGCTTCCTGACCAACATAAAGGACACTTCCTCCAAGGTCATCCAGTCAGTAGCTAGGTAAGATGCTTCTTGTTACCATGAATTTCATTCTTCAATTTATTTATGCCTCACTTGTTGTCATATACATTTTAATAAATCTTTTTCATTATGGTTGCTTTTTTGTTTTGGGGTTTGTTTGTTTTTTGTGTGTTTGTTTTTTTGGAGGAGTTGACTTTCAGTTAAACTTTCTACATTTTTACATTGGTTACATGTAGTTGCATATAATGCATAGTTCCACCACAGTATTTCCTTTGGTAATGTTAAATGTCAAATTTTAATGTCCTGTACGGATCCAGAAAATGGCAACTGTTTTCTAAGCAACACTGTTTCTCAGTTGTTTCGTCACAGTTGCGTTAACCTAAAGTGAATGTAGATTATTGTACACCTGCAACTGTGTCTCACACTTATCATAACCTGGTCCCAGATTTACCTTTTAAAAGGAACATTTTGTTGTGTGATTGTCTAAATGTGCGTTTCCACTCAGACTGCAGTGTTTATGGTCCCAGAGGATGACGTACCTTATTCATTTGCCATTCTCTTACTGACCATTGCTACATTCATTGACTAATGGAGTCTGCTACACTGCAGCAACCAGTGTAAATGTAATGACTGCGAAAGGTATAGACAGGTTAAGCAGCAAAGTGTTCCTTTGATAGCCCCATTGTTCACATCTGTTAAAGTTTGTCTCATTTGGTTATTTCTTTCAGTAGTTTGCTCCATTTGTTTGGTCATTTTTTTATTTTTTGTTTTTTTTTTTCCCCCCTCTGTCCCAAACTCTCATGGTCCCACTATGTGTCCATCTCCTAGCAGCCCAAGGTAAATATGGGTTAGTGAAATGCGTCAGCTCATGCGTTACTGTGTGTGTTCTGTAGTGTGTGTTTAATTTAGTAGGAAAAAATTTTATGTCTTTTGTTGCTCAGTGTCCACCATCATACCTTGCTGATCCTAACATCGCACATTCAGTAATTGAGCTGAGTGAATGCAGAGTGTGATGTGAATGGACAAACCCTTACTTATTGTAGGTGCTCGCCTTGCAGCCGGAAGGTTGCAGGTTCGAGCCTCTGTCCCTGGGCTGCATTGTGTCCTTGGGCAAGACACTTAAACCACATTGCCTAATGGTAGCGCCGGTCTCTGGCTGCATGACCGCAGATGCTCGTCTCTGGATGAGTGATCTGGAATCATCATTTCGTTGTGTGCCTTGTGCGCACAATGACAATGAGTTGAATCTAATCTAATCTAAAATGATACACGGTAGTCAAAACAAACTCTCTCTGAGAGTCTTTCAGGAAACTATTGAACTAATATTAACATGTTCAAACTTTGTTTGAGAAAACTAGAATTGGTGTCATAGTAGTGATGGAACAGAAAGCAGTGCAGATTCTTAGTCATTTAAATGGACCATAAATGGTGACATTTGTTTTGGTGCCTTTAACATAGCAATCATATTTGTTGCTATAAATTAAAAGCATCATTTTTTAAAATGTATTTATTTAAATATAACTATAGGTAAAGAGCCCCTTTTTGTTTGTTGTTGCTTGTTTTTGTCATATCAAATTTGATTACATGATTTATTTAATCTACCTTCTTACTTTAAAGTAACTGTTAACACATTACTTTTAAGTCTTTAAATTCCACTATTTTATCCACTGATTTAAAAATATTCACATATTTTTATGTGTGTGTATATAAAATAGTGTGTGTGTGAGAGTGTTATGTAGCTATGCTTTCAGGTCTACATGGAGTAATCATCAGAAATAATTTCAGGGTAGCCACTGGGGTTGTTTTTACTTTTAATTTAAATGCACATCAGAAATTAAAAGAATATTTAATTTGCATGCAACTTTTCTTGCATCTGTTGAGCTGTTTATTCATACTTTTAGCCACCTGTTTGAACCATGTATTCATCACACATAACCACCTTGTGATTTACGTGCTTGCTTGCCAAATAGTTTTTATGCTTTCACTGCATATTTTTTAGGTTTTTAACCTGACTTAATATGTCCACGTTTTATTTTGACTCCACTGCTTACTAAATAACCTTTTCAGTTACATGTGTCTTAATTTGTGTCCTAATATCATACAAGTCAAAGTCATCATCACAGATGGCTCAATTTCTTTGTTTGGCCTACAGTTTGTTTGTCTGTACTAAACTGTATGTGCACTAGAAATCATGTTGCCTTGTTTTAGTTGTCGTCATTATTCCAGTATGATTGTGTATTAGTAAGATCCAATGAAACCTAACTTGTATATAATATTACTGCCAGTATTACTTAATACCCAGGAGCCATTGGCAGTAATGAGTGTTCCTGTGTGTGTGTGTGTGTGCGTGTGTGTGTGTGTGCTTTCAAGCATTTGCCAGATGCTTGTGCTGCAATAAAGAATAAAGAAAGATAAACTGGGGACTGTCTTAATTATATTTACATAATTACCAGGGCAATATTAATCAAAACTGGTTGAAATTGTGTATTGAGTGGCGGCTCTGGCTGAGATGAATATCCAGCAGTTGATCATCCTTCAACATCTGGATTTCAAAACCAGAGTTGAAAAGCTTTCGTTTCTCTACCAGTTTGTATCATTTGGCTGTTTTCAGCCCTGTTTTATCATTTATGCTTGTCCTCGTACTGTTGTGTACATACTGGTTTTATAATTGCCCTTTTAATTTCTGTTACAGCTATGCCAAAGGGGACCTGGATATTTCATATATCACCTCCCGAATTGCAGGTAGGCATACTGTCAACCATAGAAAAGACTTCACCATTCAGTCATTTCATATGTGCCAAGTACAGCATCATCAGTGACCCCCATTCAGACACGCCTTTGCTGTGTGTGTGTGTGTGTGTGTGTGTGTGTGTGTGTGTGTGTGTGTGTGTGTGTGTGTGTGTGTGTAGTCATGTCTTTCCCAGCAGAGGGAGTAGAGTCGGCAATAAAGAACAACATTGAGGATGTCCGGCTTTTCCTTGATTCACGTCATGCTGGCCACTACGCTGTGTACAACCTCTCCAAACGATCCTACAGGCCCTCTCGATTCCACAACAGGGTATGACGTTTTTGCGTGCTTGTGTGTGTACGTGCATCTTTGTGATATGGGGTTTGTGTCAGTGTGGGAAATCCCTAAAAACGAAGGGTAAATTATAGCTTAGTCTGGATAGTCTGTTTACTCTCAGTAATTACAGGTGTAATAGTGTTTATAGGTGCTGTTGTGATGCCTAATTTTTGTGTGTGTAGGTTTCAGAGTGTAACTGGCAGGTGCGCCGTGCCCCTAACCTCCGCAGTCTCTACAGCGTATGTAAAAACATGCATCTATGGCTCAAACAGGACCAGCGGAACATCTGTGTAGTACACTGCCTGGTAAGTTAGCCCTTTGCACATGCTCAGATAGGGAGGAGTACTGAAGGACATGGCGTGAAACTGAGCGGGATGCCACCTGCCACAGCTTCACTGTGTACCCCTTTCTGTGTGCAGGATGGCAGAGCAGCATCAGCAGTGGCAGTTTGCTCCTTCTTGTGTTTTTGCCGCCTTTTCACCACAGCTGAGGCAGCAGTCTACATGTTTTCAATGAAACGCTGCCCACCGGGCATAACACCATCACACAAGAGGTATAATGTGTAGAAAAGGAGGCTGATTTGTGGGTTGGCCATCCTTAGTAGGACCCACGATCTCAATTTTGCTTTCTGCTGTTAGGTATATAGAGTATATGTGTGACATGATGGCGGAGGAGCCCATCGTCCCTCACAGCAAGCCTGTAGTTATACGCTCCATCGCCATGACGCCAGTGCCACTGTTCAACAAGCAGCGTAACGGGTGCAGGCCGTTCTGTGAAGTCTATGTTGGAGATGAGAGGGTCCTCACCACATCACAGGAGTATGACAGGATGCAGTAAGTTTTTGTCTGCACAAGCACGGCCTGACAGGTTTCCCTTTACTTTAGCAATCTAATCTAAATGTTATCCAGTTACTCACTTTGCAGTTTCCTCTCTCACCATCTCACTTTTCAGGGATTTTAAGATAGAAGATGGGAAAGCAGAGATTCCTCTCAATGTTACAGTTCAAGGAGATGTACTGGTTGTGATCTATCATGCAAGATCTACGCTGGGAGGACGTCTGCAGGCAAAGGTATAAACACAGACACCCTTGCTTAAAGCCTCAAATTGGTGATGAATATGAAGAAACACACAGCATTTATAATTCTCCTTCAGATGGCATCCATGAAAATGTTCCAGTTCCAGTTCCACACAGGCTTTGTACCAAGAAATGCGACCACTGTCAAGTTCGCCAAGTATGTATGCTGCGTTAATCCATAGGATACTGCTGCAAGTTATTTTTATTAATATTCATTAACAGTTGAAGCTGGTCTTGATTGTTGAACTTTTGTAGCTGGATTTCTTGTAACAAGTAATTTAAACTAGAGTGCTTTCAATATGCTTTGTTCAGAATTTCTTTTTTATTAACTTGTTCTTCTCTCAGGTATGATCTGGATGCCTGTGACATCCAGGAGAAGTACCCAGACTTGTTCCAGGTCAACTTGGACATTGAGGTTGAATCCAGGGACAGACCCAGCACCAAGACACCTCCGTGGGAGGGCTTCCAAACCAAGGGCCTCAACCCCAAGATCCTTTTCTCCTCTCGTGATGAACAGCAAGAGATCCTCAGCAAATTTGGTGCATGGCTTTACTTTGAGTGATAGTGTTTTCATCTATTTCTTATTTTGTTTTTAGATTAGACATCTTCCCTCTTTTCTGCCCTTGAGCCGCTCTTCAGTTTTTCTAATTTACTCATACATATGAACTAAACTTGAAACCTTTATCGCTGCAGGTAAGCCCGAGCTGCCTCGTCAGCCAGGCTCTTCTGCATTTTATGATTCAGAGTTGCCCCAGCTAGCTCAGACCCCTGACAGTTCCAATGCAACAGAACCAGAGTCTCCTATGAGCAATGATGCTAATGCCAGCAACTTCTTCCAGACCCTGGACTGGGAAGGTAGTATTCTGTTGTATTCTACTCTATAAATCTGTAATCTATAATTTTATTAATCTATGTAGCATTTTCTTAACCTTTTTTACCTTGAATTTTTCACTGACCAGCTTCCTATGATTACAGATGTGCGTGGCTCTCAGGATACCTCAGACAACCAAGGAGGAGGATCCATGAATGAGCAGGAGGACCTGAGTGATCAATCAGAAGGAGAGTCTGACTCGTATTATGCTGCCAGTGGGGAGCCATTGTCACGTGACCACAGCGAGTCGCTGTTTGATTCTAACTTTCAGGTGCAGAAAATCTTATCAATATATTAATACATTATTCCTCCCTTTATACGTCTATTAAGTAGTACCAAAATTCTCTTTTTCTTGACTCCATTTATTTCTTTATATTCTTGGTTTCTTTGTCTCCCCTTCAGACGGCATCTCCTGCAACACCGGAGGCTCCTCCTGACGACACAGCTGACCTCTTGGGGTTGAACTCTGACCTTCAACCTCCATCCATGTCCTCAACCACCTCTGCTCCTCAACAAGGAGATCAGGGAGAAATGAAAACTGCTTCCAGCAACAGCGACCTCCTCAATGACTTATTTGCGCCTCCTGCTGGTCAGACAGGAGCAGTGCAGGAAGATTTGTTTTTCAGCGGGCCGGCCAGTGGGGCCACACCAGACCAAAAACGTAAGGACCGAGGCTTAATACGTGCTAATTGTTTTATTCTGAAACTTCTTCAGTTGCACTTAATACAGTTTTCCTGTCACTTTTTCTGTGTTGCAGCAATGGGAGATCTTTTTGATCCATTTGGGATGGGATCTGGCTCTGGTGTCGGCTCCAGTGTTGGTTCATCTCGTCAAGCCTCTGGACCAGACCTGTTTGGAGACTTGTTGGGTTCTGATAGTTCAGCCACCAGTGGATTTAGTTCAGCTCACAGTAACGCCACTCCCGCTTCTAACACCAGCCTCTTCAACCTCAGTAAGTACATCAGTTCCTGTGACATCAGTCATTGTTATCTCCCAACTATCTAGTGTTCAAATCCCAATGTTTGCATTAAGGATATATGATGATTGTTTACACACACACTGAACTAACACACGGGATAACCTTCCTGACAGTATCTTACAATATTCCCACTTTTCCAGGAGAAACTATTTTCACCTTCCTTCAAACACTGAGTTGATCTCACAATCCTTCCTCTCAACATTTTCATTTACATGGGAAAGAGAGTTCATTGTTGAGATGCTTTTCTCTTAACAGATAAACTTGTAAATGATACCCCTAAGATGACATCTTCAGCCAGCCAGCCAGACCTGCTCGGTGGATGGGACAGCTGGGCAACAGGGACCACTGCAGGCATGAGCACCACTGCTAGCAAACCCAGTTATACCAATGCAGGTAGGAGGAACATTCCTAAATAAACACATTTATTTGTCTATAAATGTGTTTTATAGACAAAATCAAAATTTTAAATCTGAAAAAGTTGTGACTTCCATATTTTTCACTATTTTTAGCTTCTGGTATGACATCCATGTCAAAGGCCAAGTCTCAGACCTTTGATCCTTTTGCTGACCTGGGAAACCTGAACTCCAACTTGCCAGGTAGGAGCCCATGTAAGGGTGCTGTGCTGACAGTAAGCCGAGCAGTTTATGCCCATAAAAGAGGAAGGCTGTCAATCTTATAATCCTATAAATTGATCTCATCTAACTATAACCCCTCAATTTTTTTTCCTGCAGGTTCCTCCAGCAGTCATTTTTCTGGGCCTTCTTTTGGCACAAAGGGTCCTTCTTCTTCTTCTTCTTCCTCTTCCTCTGCTAAGCCTCAAGCTCAGCCGTGGCAGGCTGGAAGACCCACCTCAGCCCAGAACAAACCTTGGATGCCCGGACCAGGGTCTGGATCTGGCCCTAAAGTGTCTACAGCATCTCAGCCTGCAGGCTCGCAGTCCTCTAAACCAAACTACAACCTTAACTTCACTAGTGTCATCGGTGGGAGAGAAGAGAGAGGAGTTCGTGGGCCTGGATTTGGTAAGAGAAATATGTATACAATAACCAATCAAACATTTGGGAGAGAACATTAAAAAGTTAAATGAGGTGGGGCGCCCAGATGGCTTAGTGGTGAAGTCGGCGACCACATATATATGCCGCGTTGTGGTGCAGGTGGCGTGGGTTTGAGTCCCGGCGTGTCTTCTGTCTCCCTCTACTGCTGATAAAAGCCACTGTGGCCAAAAATGCAAAAAAAAAAAAAGTTAAATGAAGTGTTTTACATTTTATTTTTGTTTACTGATTTTTGCTTGTAGTTTGTGGTACTTTAAAGTGTATCAGGAAATCAAATGTCTTGTATTTCCCTGGTCTTCTCTTTGCTTGAATAAGCATGAAATCTTTTTATACCCATAAAGTTTGTATATCGTAGATAATTTTTCTGTGCTGTTGTCTCTCAGGCCCCAAGCCAAAGGTAAAGGAAGATGATTTTGGGGATCTGCTCTCAACTCAGGGTTTTGCTTCTAAACCTGACAAGAAAGGACCAAGAACCATCGCTGAAATGAGGAGACAGGAGATCACAAAAGACATGGATCCTCTGAAATTACAGGTAGCAATCTCAATACATATGTCAAGGCTCTTTTATTTATACGGCACACTTAGAAACAGGAGTGGTCTCAAAGTGCTTTTCAGTCAAAGCAAACAAGTGTACAAAGATGTAAGAATAAAAACTTAGCCACGATTGCAGCCAGAAGAGATAAAAGGAAAAAATATTAAAACATGGAGGATGTAAAAATTACAATCCAGTGAATACATTTACAAAAACAAAGTTAAGCTATAATATCACAGTAAATTACTATAAAGAAATAAATACATTAGTGGGAAAAAAAGAAACGATAACGATAAATAAGCATCAAAAACTGTGAGTGAACTTGTCAAAAACTGGGGGGACGAAAACAGCAGGAAAAGTGGATCTCAGGTATTGAATAAGACCTTATATGTGATGTCATATAAGGTCCATATCTGCAGGCAACAGTGAATGTTACCTTTACTTTTTAGCCAAGAGTGGTGAGCTGACAGGAGATGTTGGGAGGATGACCTAAGAGACTTGGGACAGAATATGTGAATGACTTTGTTAGATCAGGGGTAGGGAACTCCAGGCCTCGAGAGCCGGTGTCCTGCAGGTTTTAGATGTGTCCCTGATCCAGCACACCTGACTCAAATGACTGAATTACCTCCTCAGTCTACAGTCAAGTTCTCCAGAGTCCTGCTAATGACTTCTATATGTGATTCAGGTGTGCTGGATCAGGGACACATCTAAAACCTGCAGGACACCGGCTCTCGAGGCCTGGAGTTCCCTACCCCTGTGTTAGATACTTAAAAACACAGTGTGCGCTCCTGGGCAAAAAGCTTTTGTAAGAACTACAGTGTGTGTAGTTCTTACAAAAGCTGCTCTGGTTAAATAAAGGGGTGATAGCAGTGAGTAAATCACCATTGTCTGCTGATGCATAAAGCCAGCCAAAGATGCAGACTGAGAATCCCAGAAAACTGGACTTTCCACTATTTCAAGTGTCGTCTTCACCGTCTGCAATATCTCAAAACTGTGTCTGAAAAATGTAGTTTATTGAACAGTTTCTGATGAATAAACTGCAAACAACAGCACACTGCTTTATCCCAAATCCTCCTCCAATAAACCTCTTGGCTGTGAAGGGAAACAGTAGCTTCCAAGTTGTAAAAATCTGTTATTATGCTGCAGATTTTGGACTGGATTGAAGGGAAGGAGCGAAACATTCGAGCACTGCTGTCAACTCTTCACACAGTGCTGTGGGAGGGTGAAATGCGCTGGAAGCCTGTGAGCATGGCCGACCTGGTGACACCTGACCAGGTGAAGAAATACTATAGGAAGGCTGTGCTGGTTGTCCACCCAGATAAGGTACAGTATCAAATCCTGCTGGATCTGAACAATGGTGCCAATGCAAAAGTGCCTTAAACGGCTTTATTTATTTATTTAAATTAGCCAGCAAGCAGGAGGCAACCCTTCGAGTTGTGACAAGTAGTCACATTGTATCGAAAACGCTAAAACTAGCCCTCCTTTTCACTTGATTTATGACCTCATTATATGAGATGAGTTTTGTGCCTGATGCTTTTATGGTCTTCTTTAAAGTAGCATAATGCTTATTTTGTTAATTGTTGTATTTAAAGATTAAACACAGTTATCAGTTTATCTATTTTTAGCATTTTTGCCTCTGAAAAACATTTGAATGCTCATCTTTTATGTTTTTAATGCTGTATTAATCAGTGCAACATCTTTATGCTGTCTTCAGGCAACGGGCCAGCCTTATGAACAGTACGCTAAGATGATCTTTATGGAACTGAATGACGCCTGGTCAGAGTTTGAGAACCAGGGATCCAAAGCACTCTTCTAAAACCCTGGCCTGGATCCCAGCTAGACCAGACCAGACCAGACTGGACTGGATTTGGCCTAACAAAACAGCAGACTGGGCCAGATTGGACAGGACTGAGCCCACATTGGGCCTTAGGGGCAAAAAGCCTCTGAGAGGTGTCCTCTCTACCATTCCCTCCCTCCTTCTTTATTTTCTTCTGTTTCTTCGATCCAAAAAAAAAAAAAAAAAAAAGACCTTTTGCCTCATGTCTGGCTGTCGTGAAAGTTTCCTTGCTGTGGTCTATAAGCAGCCAGTTAAATAAACGTGATCATTCTTGAACTCACTGCCTACCTGTATGACTGCCTGAGTGGTGCTGCAAACATCAGGAGGAAGGATTAGGCAACAATCACGGAGAAGACAAAATGGAAACAAAAACCAGAAAATAAAAAGACTTCTAAAATGATCGTAGTCTGATAAAACACCCCAACGCTAATACAACGCTGATAAATCGGCTGTGGCTGGATGTTGAAGTCATTTGTGCCTGGCACTTGTGCAAACAATCAGTCATTAACTGACTGGTGAACCTAAATTGAATGTGGCTGTAAATCAGTCAGCATGCCGGCCGACGTGAAAGTCCAAAAGATACATTTTTGTGTTTAGTTGCCTCAAAAGAGCCAAGGCTGCTGTTGAGTCTAGGAACATACCTGCCATGGCCAGGACTGGATTTTTAAAAAGATCCTGCAATGATACAGAAGCAGGATTTAAATCTCCCCAGGATTCTTAAATGAGAGAGATCTATTGAAAATGACCTCTAATACAGATACTGCTGCGCCTTTAGGGGTGAAGACTTGTTTGGGTTTGTTCTTGAGCTGTTTCTTCTCCAGAAAGTGAAGACAGTTGCCTGCTGAACACTACTAGTGCTGCTTCTACCATTATCATTTTTGCTGCACACACTCCTGAGATTGATGTTAAATCATGCTATAAACTCAAGTGGGCAGTCTGTTGTTTTTGAAGTGCTCTTTTAATCCTTTCCACTCAGGCTACACCGTGTAGCTAACTGCATGCTCTCCTACACCAACACCTCACGAGGTAGGTGTGTTTGATTTTTTTTTTTTTTTAAACCAGGGTAGTCCAAATGGGCAGCAGCTTTTCTTTTCTTTCGGAAGTGCTCTTTTTCTTGTAGCAGAAACGGAGAAGGGGATATCCATCATCAACTGTCATTACACCCCTCTCTGTCTCTTCAAGCTTCACCCACCTCCGGTGTTTAGAGTTCTTTTTTTTTTTTTTGCAAGATGAGTAACTGAAGGATTGAAAAAGGAAATGGTGATTTAATCTGGTTGCTCTGTTTTATGTTTTCTTGTATTTTGGGGTCCATTCTCTGTTTGCATTAAGCTGTTTGTCAGTTAATCATCACTTCAGTGTAAATATAAAAGTCAAGTAGTTAAGATGGCTGGCTGGGCATTTTGTTTTTTTGAGCTTCATGGTTGGCTGTGTGTGTGTGTGTGTGTGTGTGTGTGTGTGTGTGTGTGTGTGTGTGTGTGTGTGTGTGCGTGTGCGTGCGTGTGTGTGCGTGTGTGTGTGTGTAACATAAAGAAACCTTGTTGAACATCATGCTTTCTTGTCAGCATTCACAATCTTTTCTCCTTAATTTAATTTTCTCAGCCTCTCCCATGTCTTGCGATTATTGTACATTCATCTCTTTCCAACTCTGACTTGTTTATTTCACATTTTACCTCATGGACCAATCAAATCACCTGTTTTCTTATTTATTATTTTTTCTTTTTTTTGTGGGGGGGGGGTTAACATATTTTTGTGCATATTAATGGCACAAATGACATAATATATAAGTGGAATGTGCTGAGGTGAAATGGGAATGTGGTTACTTAATCACAGTGAGCCTCTTTGTTCCTGTTTTCATTCCAAAGTATCAAATATCAATACGAATGTGCTTTTACAAATATATATCGTCTCTCTGGTTATGTGGTATGTGTTTCAGTTGTCCATTCATTTGCCTTTTTTTTTTTTTATTAAACATTTTTTTTCCTCTTAATGCAGAACTGCAAATTTTGGTTCTATTCTCCATTTTGTTACCATTCACTCAAAGGGGCCAGCAAAATAAAATTAGGAAAAAAATATATAATTTTGATGCTTGAAATTCAGTTAAATCTCTCATGGACAATATGATACAACAGTATAAAGAGTGTTGATTGTGAAATCTACACATCCACAACTGTACCAAATTACATCCTACTAATATGAATGTAGATTTCATTGTGAAAACAAATTAAAATAATTTTGATCTGAGGCAAACATTTTGGTGTCTCGTTTTTGTCTCAGTAGATAAAAGGTTCTGAATTGTTATACATCTTGATCCATATAGATATACCCATCAGAAGATGGCTACGCTGTTGTCATAAAGGGATGGACATAGTCATGGCCAATGATGCTCAGGTAGGCTGTGGCATTTGTACTGAGGCCCCAAAGTGTGCCAAGATGATATGTCACACACTGTTACACCACCACCATGAACCAATGAAACAAGGGAGGATGGATCTGTTCTTTGGTGTCATTTACACCAAATTCTGACCCCACAATCTGAATATTACAGCTGAAACTGAGACTCACCAGATGTGCAGTGTTTTTCTGATCTTCTGTTGTCCAATTTTGGTGAGCCCATGTGAATTGTGGCCTCAGTTTCCTGTTTTTAGCTGGTACCCGGTGAAGTCATCTGCTTCAAGCCCGACCTGCTGTGTTGGATGTGACATGAATGTCTCTTCCGTGCTCTTCTGCGTACTTTGGTTGTAATGAGTGGTAGGGTTTCTCTGTAAACCCTAGAAATGGTTATGGTAAAAATCCCAGTAGATCAGCAGCTTCTGAAATACTCAGACAAGCCCAACAATCACACCGCATTCAAAATCACTTAAATCACCTTTCTTCCTCAGTCTGATGCTCAGTTTGAACTTCAGCAGGTTGTCTTGATCATGTATAAATGCCTAAGTGGAGTGAGTTGCTGCCATGTGATTGGCTGATTAGACATTTGTGTTAATGAGCAGTTGAATAGGTGTAACTAATGAAGCGGCCAGTGAGTGTATGATTAGGAAGTGATGAGGGGTTGATGCAGCAGCAGCATTTACATGTCAGAGGGAGGAGCGGGAAATGCAGCTTTCACATCTTTTTTTTTTTGCCCAGATGCAATTTCTGAAGCTTCAGCCTTTCTATTATTTGCACTTATTAACTGTACAACAAAGTGAAATGAGTTTTACTGATAATTTTCCCAATGCATAGGAGACAGGCAGAGTTCTTACACAATCACAAAATAAGTTCTTGCCAGTCCAGAACTGGCTGGTGCTCCTATTTACATAAGTTGAACAGGGTGCAGAGTAATAAAGCAAAATGCATATCCCTACATCACGATGAGTTACAGCTTTATTTCAAAGTTCAGGTAAGCCCATCAACAGCCCAACAGCAACCCCGACCATATTTCCCCTCCGGAACACGGGCTTTAACACAAAACTGTAGCACATCACGTGGTCTACACGCATGAATTACAAAAGGAAGAAGTGGAAAAAAAGAAACAGGAAATGACCTCTGACCTCATTCCCTCAAACTCTGCCAGTGTACGATGGCCATAAAACCTAAAATTCTGGCTTCAGGGTGTAGTTTTAGCATCGAACTAACCTTAGCATTGGTACAGCGAGAATTCAAAGACAGAGAAAAGTGACACTAAGTGGAAGTTTGTATATGTAATGCATGGTGAAAAAGACAAGTAAGCAAAATCAGTTATTTTGAAACAAGTAACAAAAAAAACCAACACATCAAGTCGTCTCTTCCTTATGATAACGGGCCTAAGTACAAACTGCAGGCACATTCATCAATGCTACAGTATTCACATGCATGTGTGGAGGCAGATGTTCTAAAGAGACGGGAACATGCTAACAAAAATCAGACCCCGTCTCTTCAGCACTTCTACTTTCACCGCTAAAACAGAATCAGCGTACGTGGTTTTGGGGGTAAAAGTTGAATAAAAGGAGTCACAATGTGTTTTATTCTGCTGCCTTGAACGCAGAAGTTTTTGCACGTTGACATCTGGTTTGATGTTTTAACAGAAAGCAGGGCAGGAAAAGGCACTTCAAAGTGTGGATGTCTCTTTGATTTCCTGGCAGTTCGATCCTAATCCTTAAAAAATGAAAAGGTCAGCTGGTTGCCTCCCTGCAAATTTTTGAGTCCTCCAAAAGACAAAACGGGGACACTGAAAGAGACAAAGATTACAGACTGTTGGAAACAGTGTAAACTGAGTCATTTAAAAGGATCAGAGAGTAAAAGAAAAATAAGAATAAGAGTCCACTTTCTTTGGTAAATGATGGATTGTGAGTAACTTACAAATTAAAACAAAAAAAAAAGATCTTCTGAGCTGCGCGATGAGGCTCTAGCCCTCAATGGAGACCTCTGGAACAATGTGTGCGTTCAGTGCCGTCTCCACTGGCATCTCCTGGTCAGAAGTATTAACAAGATACTGTTATTAATAACAGAATTAGGCAGGCACACATCTTTGAACAGCCACATTGGAAATTTTTATTTTTATACACATATAGACTCTTGAATAAAGGTTGAAAAAATTAATGTTTTTTTTTTTTCTCCCTATTTTTTACCACTGAGTTGAGCTGCACAGAGTCCACAGAGATCTGCATCTGACACTGCAGGTCACAGGTGTCCGACTTCGACTCTTCTGACGGCCCATCCAGACGTGTTGGCTCAGCAGGATCCTGTGAAGGAAGAGCGGGAGGAAAAACTAAAGGAAGTGGGCAAAATATATGTTTCAGAAGACAGTGTGCCATATAAGGCTACAGTGTTCAGAGATTCGCTTACAATGACCATTTCCTTTGCAGGTGCAGCACTAGGTTCAGCTCCAGAAGTTGCCACATCCATGGAGCCTGTTTGTGTGCTCGAGATGTCACTCGTGGGCAAAATTTCCTAAATGCCACAGAGGGTGGGGTACGTTAGAAAAGACTGAATGAGAATGGTTACACAAGTGGAGCTTCTGAAGTAAACATAGTAAAATCCTCCTGCCCGTTTCCATTTATCAGACACAGTGAAAGAGAAAAATGACTTTTTACAATGACAATAACGCATCAGGCTTTATATGTTACAACCTGCTACCTGGTGGACACATGCCCTGAGGAGCCAACTACCCAATCATTTACAACTCAAGCACTGTTGCCTCACAGCTAGAAGGTCTGGGTTTGAATCCACCTTGGCCCGGGCCTCTGTGTAGAGTTTGAATGTTCTCCCTGTGTCTGCGTGGGTTTCCTCCCACAGTCCGAAGACATGCAGTTACTGGGGTTAGGTTAATTGGTGATTCTAAATTGCCCATAGATGTGAATATGAGTGTGAATGCTTGTCTGTTGCTCTGTGTTATCCCAGCCTGTGACAGGCTGGGATAGACTCCAGATTAGTAGTGGGGACAATGTGAGGGGTTTCAGAACAGTGTTAGGGACATACCATAAATTCCACCTAGAATTAGTCTCTAAATGTGTGATTTTCTTCAATCACTTGTGAATCCCTTTTTATTGCAGTTGATATATTTGAGAAGTGCTGTGCTGCTGTGCAGTGCACCATGTTAAATTTCTGTTGGCTTAGTTCTCACCTGCTGGACAGCAGCAGACTCAGTGGCGACCTCCACTGCTGAGACAGATGCTGTGACGACAAACTCATCGAGTGGCGAGGCAGCAAGCAGCGCAGCAACAGTGCCCTAGATGTCAGAGGAGAACGAGAGGAAAATGTTCTCCCACAGTAAGCATTCGTGATATTTAAATTAATAATATGAATAGCATATCCCCTAAATTTCTGCATTGAGGATTAAATTGAAAACCTTATTACCTCGTTGGCTTCAGCCTCTTGTACTGGAGCCTCGGGATTGGTGTCGGGCACCTTGTGAGACCACAGGTGCTGAAATATCATTGCTTTGCCATTTATGGAGATTGTACTTTTTTCCCTTTAAGAATTACTTGTACAGAAATTACCAAATAATAATAATAATAAGTGAAATTTTACTCTACTTTTTTTTTTAATTGGCAGAAAGGTAAAAATACTCACTGCTGGCATCTCCACAGACTCAGCAGGCGCGTGCTGATGTAAACACAAAGACAGAACAGGACACACCGTCTTTAGTCTTCGCTATTAAAAGTTTGGACAAAAATAGATTGAAAAATGACACAAACATGCATGAAATGATGAAATATTTCATCAGGTGGCACCTCTGTTTTTACAGCAGTCTCAGCAGGTGCATCCTCCTCAGCCGGCAGCTCTTTACCATCTTCTTCAGCAGCTGGGGCTGCAGGACCGACAGCCGCTTCAGTCAGTCGCCCATGCTCAGGTACGTCTGTGATAACCTCCACCACTGATTCAGCAGCAGTCTCTGTAACCACCTTGTCTGGAGCGGCTTCTGCTTCAGCAGAAACTCGGTCACTGCCAAGCGCTTCTACCGCTGTTTTTTCAGAGGCTTCCGTTACGGGTTTTGGTGCAGCGATATCTTCTGTGACAGCCACCTCCACTGCGGCCTCGGTCGCAGTGTCTCTCTCTGCCAGGGCCGCAGCGTCCACTTCGTCCTGTGCCTCGTAGACATCCTCCGTCTGCACGTGCGAAATCAACACAGCGCGCATTTAAAAACATGACATTTACAACACGACAGCAGAGAGCAGCAACAGCGATTCTCAAAGTTTTTTACAGTTCATACAGGGCAAAAATACATTCACTTAATACGATGTCATAATGTTTGTGCGTATGATGATGTAATTTTAATGTCTTACTTGTTGAGTCTCGGTTTTTATGACTGCAGAATCAACTGTGTGAATCTGGAAAGTGGCAAAAACACTCTTAATAGCCAATTTTCATTATGAATGGCTGGGAATGAAATAAATTAAAACATGGACGACAGATGAACAGACAAACAAAAAGCCATAGCTGTGCACACAGTTTAAAGCTTATAATCTTATAAAAATCACATTTATAAGAATGTTTACTTCTGTGGTTCAAAGGATTAGTTGCCTAATTGCTGCTTTTATGATATATAAAAGGCCATAATAATTGCAATTTTGGGTTGTTTTGATTCATTTTTGCAACGTAATGAAAATCATTGATATCTTTTATATCCTTGTTTGCAAGTTGTTTGCACATCGGTGAAACTCTAAGAAAAAATATGATTCTTTTCTCATGAAAACGTTTGGAGTGGTCGAGCCAGACTGTGATCTGAGCACTTACATAAGAGGAAACTTTCCTGGGGGAAAGTGTGCTTGCTGCTTGTTCGATGCGAGGCTAAAGTCGCAGGAATTTTCAGCACCTTTCTGTTGAAAGGATTGTTTCTTGCTCAGTGACTGCTGCTATGAACTTGTAAAACTTGAGTGGAAATTGTTTTTAATGCATGCCATCATTTCTGCAACCGCTGTCAGCAAAAGCAGCACACACACAGACCTATGTGTCCATAAAGTTCAAACTTTCTATTGAATGAATGCATTTTACTTTTTAAAGGGTAAATTTTGCAACCAGTTAATGAAACCAGTGTGCTTTATTTGTCTAGGAAAAGCTGATAAAGCGTGTTTGTGTGTTTTAACTAATGCTTCCAAAGAGAGCTGTAATGCAAGTGCTACATTTCCACGATGCACCAGAGCTTCTGACTGCTGCTGCACAAACATGAGCAGCTCCAAAATCAAAGCCGGTCTCACGTGTGAACCGTCATGTTGAGCTTTTGTCCAACTCATACACTTTCCCACCTGTTTAATCTGCCTCTGGCTTACTATAAAGATAGACTCTGCAATTATGCTCAGTTTAAATGGAGAGAAAAGTGGATGCATGCAGATAAAAATACATGTTTAGCTTACCTCAGTCTCAGAAGGAGCCACCACTGGAGCTTCAGATGGGGGTATGACCTAAGAGCACAAGAGGTTGAAGAGTTTATTTACAAGGTAGCAAAACATTCATAAAGATACACATGCTTGAAATAAAACAGAATGTAGGTGGAAAAACGAACATAATGTGAAAAAAGCCACTTTGGGATACGTTAACAAGCATTTCAGGCAGTGAAAAATATGTGCCTCGTGTTGCACTGCAGCCTTTACTGACTTTTTAGAGGTTGAGCATTGGGAGGGGCACACACACACACACACACACACACACACACATAGCAGTACTAAAAATGGGCCCAGAGCCAAATGATCTTCTGTAAAAACGGCTCATCTGCCAATCTGTAGCTGTGACGGGCCCGAGGAGTTTAACACAGGAACTGCAGTGAGTCTTTTCTGTGTCCAAAAATGGAAATGTTTGGCAAAATTAGAATTGGAATTTGGACTGGAAGTCCAAACAAACACCAATGGATGCACTCTTCCTACACTTGGTGTGAGCATTGCTGTAGTTGGGCAATTACAGGACCATTAGAAACCACTGCAGTGAAAAGCAGTTATTCCCTCTTTCCACTTCCCTCTGTATAACCCAACACCAGAAAACTTCTTCACATCATTAAATCTGTGTTCTCCCCCAAATCCTTCATCCACAAAACCCACTAAAATTTTAAACTCACATCTTTGATTTCATCTTTTGTATCTTTTATATTTTGCCACTGGAAAGACAAGCAAATATTTGTACCACTGAAATGTGTTTAAATGAGTCAATAAATAAATGTTTTGCAGTTTATACTCATGTGCAACTATTTATTATTCAAATCACAATATTATTAGTATTACTCATACCAGTGGTTATTATCCAGACAAGGATTCACCAAAATGCCCCCATAATGACAGAAGTCATCCATATTTTTCCATCTTGCAGCCATGCTGCCAATGGCCAGTGGCACACCAACTGTGCAATCGAGTGTGTTGAGCTATAGTGACAATCGCAGGGAGTGGTATATAAATATTTTAAATCTTCACAGTCTGACTCAATTATTTAGTCTGTCTTGTGCCAGTTCTTCTTCAATGTAGGGCAAAACCTTGTGCATGCAAGCTGCTTTTGCTAATCAGGAATATGAGAGTCATTTTTGGCCCAAATCACCCGAACCTGTCTATTTAGTTTGAACAGAGCGACACAGCCTGGTTGTTTGACCACTTTTTTCTCTGTGCCGCTATTAGGGGGTGACATATCTTACTAATTAACAGTCAAGTGGGCAAATATGCACATATAGTTGAGAAACGTACATATAAACTCCACCTATAGCCACTGGGGAGAGAAAGCAGGGGTTACACACTGTATATACACACCAGCAGAACGAGTACTAAATGGATTTGCACACAGATCGACAGTCTTTCTAAATTGCTTAAAAGTGACTCAAAATGGAGAATTTTCACTGTGACTAAAAGATCCTTCAGGTAAATATTGTTACAGGCTGTAAAGGGGATCAATCGTTTTCATTTCCTTATTTTCTTTCCTTTTCACACCACTTTTTCTACTCCTGGCTCTGCATAATGTAATTGAGGGCAGATATTCTTAATATGGTTATCACAGGTACACTGGTTATGCATTAATGGTGCATCCAATCAGAAGAAAGTTGGCCTACAGGGATGGGAAGGGGCTTTAGCAAGGCCCAATATCAGATAAATAAAGTTAGAAACTAGCATAATGGGTCCCTTTACAAAAGCTGGAACATCTGTATGTATAAAATCTTTAAGTCTAAACTACACACATGTACAGACACACTTCAAACAGGCAACTGTCCTCCCTGAGCTAAATATCAGCCTTCTACAGCCCTGACTCCTCTCAACTCATCAGCAAAGAATCTATTAAATATGGACTGAAACAACAAGTAAAGGTGGAAATCACAGAGGTTATTAAGGGTTCATAGCCTGACACAGGGTACCAAGAGAGGTCAGGAGGAGTAGGATGCAGAACTGAAAGAAGAGAAAATTGGAAGAGAGAATAGCAAAGGCAGAAGAAAGACCTGTACAAGAAAGTGCAGATTTGACAGGAGAAGAGGGGCAGCAGATAGCACAGAGGAGGAGTGCAAGGCTGCAATAACATAGGGGAGGAAGCAGGTACCAAAAGTTCAGCTTCACTAGTGGGTGAGTTGCACTCACTGTTGCTTCAGGCCACAAAAATCAAATGCACTCAGCCAGTCTGTGGAATGGGCTGTGGGCTGATACTCACCTGAGTTTCTGTAATCACATCCTGAGGGAGTGGGGGCATCTCTTTGGCCCCAAAGCCACCTGAATATAAGCCCTATGAAGCCAGTTGATCAACCAACTGTCACCATCTGCGTCTGCAGCGGACACATGGTGTTACAGGTACGAGTCACAGTTTGTGCAGCGCCAAATGCAAAAGTTGTCTGTGAGCAAAGGTTTATAAAGCTCAACAGCTCAACAACATAACTTGGAAATTTGATCCAAACTAAGAAAAGTTCCTAATATATACATAAAATACAACAGTAATAGAATTACAGTCAGTACTGATGTTTTTTTTTTTTATTTTGCAAAAGTGCATAAATGTGTGCCGTTTCTGTCATCTGACCTGAATCTGATTCATCTACAAGCAACGATGTGGCGAAGCAAAAGAAAGGAAAGAAAGTCGGAACAAGAAGAGTGAGTGGCATGGAGAGAGTGGATATGGCCACAGTACCACAGTATAAAACTACATAATGGCAGTCAGCCATTCTTCTATACAAATGTCTGTATGGCGCCTGTAAAGTTCAGTGCTTGCATGCATGTAAAGATTTGTGTCTACAACTCCTAGCTAAATGACACAAGTGAGCTGGATGAGGACCCACAGGAATACTGGAAAACAGTATAACACTGAGTGAAGTCTTAACAAAAGGCCATGCTATTAATACCACAGCACTGCTTCTTTCCTCTTATTCTAGGCTTGGCACACATGTAAGCATAAGCTCATGTAAGCACATGTAAGCATATGTAAGCATTTTCCTAATTGCTTATCTAACTAGGGTAGAGTAGGACTGAAGTCTATACTAGTTAATACTGGGCTAAAAGCACTCCTCAGTTGGAATAGAAGTCACAGATTTGCATGTATGTGCAATTTACTGGCTAAAACAGAACATCCAGTTCACAAAATATGTACAAGATGGTTGCAAGACTCAAAGCTTATCTAGCCTTTTAAAATTGCAAATAATAAATTGTAGGTGAGATTTTAAAAAGTTGAGAAAATATTACTGCAGGGTAAAAATGCAAAAGCTATAAACATTCGTGTTGTAACATATTAAATATTTTCTTGCAACAATAAATAAATAATGTACTGCAGCATCCTGATTATGCCTATAATACCAAACTTAATATGTGTTAACAAATCAGCCTATTCCAAAAAGAACAAACAAACAGACGCATGCTGAGGGACACCGTTATGTTTTAGTGTAGGTGATAATGGCTGATAAAAAAAAAAAAGCTGTTCCCAATGTGCCAGTGATGTATCTTTCAGTCTCTCTCCTACGTTCCACCTTTTTGCTAAATGGAACATGTTGTTCCATTCGCTTCAGTACCTCCACCAATTCCAGCTCCCTTTTCCCACATGGCCCCAAACACAGCAAATACTATTTGACCTGGCAACATCTGAAAATTTGAGAGCAACCACCTACAAAAACAGCCTGTTTCTGTATAATCTCTCACAAACTATATGCAATTTTGATTCCAGCGATGTTCATTTAGGAGACTGAACCCAACACAGCATTCACTGGACCTCGTTCACTCATGGGTGCACAGAGCTATATATATATATATATATATATATATATATCAGTGTTTATGCCAGTAATTCTGATTCATTCTGTGATACAAGCATGGCCACTAGTTGTAATCAGTATACTAGAATGCTCCCATTTCTCTCTATAAAATAAAAGGATGCTGGAGAAAGCAGCAAAGTTGTTGAAAGAGAGAAACTTGGCAATTAAGCCCTCAGTCTCTCAGGCCTAGAGCCCAGTTGGCAACCATCTGGCGACCACCATTGCTATAGGGAAAAATATGGATTCCCCAACCAGTTGGCAGGTGGTTGTTGGAGGTTTCTGGCAGTCTTTGTGAAACTGATTGGTAAAACCCCATTATCTTAGGCCTAGAGACTGGTCAGCAATGCCCTGGCAACTGCTGGTCACTAGGGAAATCTGCGTAATCTGTGACCAGTTGGCAAATGGTTGCTGGAGGTTGCAAAGATGTATACGATGCTCCACTGAAAACTTTCTAGCAGATTGCCGTGGTCTCCAGCAGTTTGCGTGGAAGACGCTGGCTTGTCTGCAAACTACTTACCAAGCAGTAGTGAAACTGTGAAAAGTGCGACACAACCTGGAAACGGCAACCGTTCACCTTTAAAGTAACAGTTGCACCTTTTGAAACACTACAACTGTTGAAACTTGTATGTAAAATGCTTGAAACATTGATTCATACAGTTTAAGTTCAGATTTGTGGGTACAGATGCACATAGGAGACAAATGGTGAGAACATCTGGAATTTCTTTACTGGTCAGTTTTGAAAAAAGGTTCCTGTGATTTGTAACAGTCTGAGTCTGAAATCTATTTTTCAAAGCAATTATATTCACCCTTCAGTCAACATTAAACATCAACACTGGTATAACAAAAATTGCTTTCTTACCTCAGTTGCTGGTTCTGTTTCAGGAATCTCGGGTTCAGGCTCCTGCACTATAGCAGCTTCAACTGTAGAGGGCTCCACCGATGGAGTCTCCACAACTGGTGCTTCTTCAGTGACAGGTGCTGGGACTTCAATCTCAACTTCTGCTGGAATCCGCTCCAACAGCACAGCCTCTGGTGCCTGTACCTCAACTGGGATGGGCTCCACAACAGGTTCTGCTATTGGTTCTAATTTTGGGGTTTCCACAATAGGGACAGCAACAAGAATGGGCTGTGAGATCTTTTCTGGAGCTGGAGCTTTAGCTGCTTTCTTTGTGGTTCCTGCGGGGGGTGCACTCACTGCAATTCCCCGACTAGCTTTGACTGGTGGATTGGCTGCATGCTGCTCTTCAAGCGCTCGCCTCTGGGCTTGCTGCAAGGCAGGAAAGACACAATAACATCTGAGTTAATGAATGTGTGTTACTATTGAAGTTTCTTGTCATACAGTTATTTGAACCCTTTCTGACATGTTAATTGGTGCAAGAAACTGGTTCAGGGTAACTTGAACTAATCAAACAAGTGACCATTAACATTTGAAGGCTAAGAAGTCTGTGAACCTTCGCCTTTCCAAATGAAAGTACATACAAACCAAAATAGTTTCATAGACATGTTCAGTATGTAAAACAAGATGATGAACGATGAAAGTGAAATTCAAAGAAAGGCAAATGAGAGCTTATGAGGTATGAATGTTACTGAGGCTTTTATCATGTTCAGATAATGATGCTGTTGTCAGTCTAGCACACAGGAATACCAGGCATGCCATACCAGCCACGTCCAACATACTTTTCAGCTTTGGACAAAACCCCCTGAGGCTTTAACGGAGGTTTTAGGAGTGCAGACCACTAGAGGGAGGGGAAAACTGGGAGTAGACACAGCAAAGCTAGTTAGATAATGGGAGCTAATTAGTTGAATCAGACTGGTCCTGACAGGTCTGGTGAAGCGGGAACGGAAACCGTGCGAGTCAGCAGCACTGATGGGTGCCCAGCGGGCCAGACAGTGGGGCTAATCACATCATAATCAGGTTACAATCACTCCCCAAAAACGCTTTTGTTAGGCTGGCAGCCAGTAAGGCATTCGCAGTGCTGTACCCATGCTGTAAGCCAAGAGCGCATGTGTGTGAAAGTGCATATATATGTGACTGCCCACCTAGGGAGCATCAAAACAACCTTGGCTGTTTGCCCTTTAAATCACTTGATATCTCAAAGTCTAAACCTCGCTACCACAAAGTGATACGTTTCCAATAATCAAAGGTTTTTACTGTATTTCTCAGGCCTTGTGAAACTAACACACACATACACACATACAAAGGCATATGTGGCTAAAGAGGATAACTTAGCTAGATATCTTAAAACGTCCAAAAACACATTCTCTTCCTGGACTCTGAGGTAACTGATGATTAACTTGAGCTGTAAACGACTTCACTGCCAGACTGTGGGAGAATGAGAGGCTGTGCAGAGTCCAATCTGGCAAAAGTGGGGCAAGACATTCCTTCAGTCAACACATTACCAAATACAGATGTGTGGTGTTCAGAGTCATGGACTGACCAGCCAGGCAGAGGCTTAAATTTGGTGGGGGTTAGGGGTGGGGGCACTGAGGAAGGATGCCAGAAGAAGCACTGAAAAGGCTTACCAGGGGTGGGTGACTGGGCTTCAAGTAAGACTAGAGTGGTGAAGCAAGTGAAAAGAGTGCAGGGTTTATAACAATTTTATTCATTAGAAGTAAACAGACAAACAACAACAACAAAAACCATGTAAAATAATAGTGTTGGGTGATGGAGTAACCCTTTGCCCTTTGAAGAACTGGAGTTTGTGTGTTACTTTCTCATTGATTACACGCCCCTCCGGTCTCTGCCACACCCACCCGCCTTTTCTTTGGGCACTGAATGTCCAAAAGTAAAATTTCTCCTGTCAGTTATCACTTGTATTCATTGAATTGGCTTAGTAAAGGCAAAGGGGCTTCATTATTCTGAACGATCTAAAACGCAAGGCACTGCATTAATGGAGACACTGTGTACTGTACTACACTGTGTACCTTATTGTGTTTTTGGTCCTGAGCATGAGACATATTTTAATATAGAAAGTGTTACTTTTCTGGTACATTGAAAAAATACTGGAAAGTGGAACATTTTATGGATCAATAAACTCAGTAGGTAAATAAACGTCTAATCGCTACCCCTAACCATTTATCAGCGCTCACTGAGAAAGTGCATAGCGCACAACAGTTGACCACAAAACTGACAATGTCTTTGTCTCTTGCTTCTAAAAGAAAAGCCAGAAGCATCGGTGTGAATTAAATAAAAATATGTGTGTAATTTAGACGCTGTTTATTTGGGCGCAGTTTTGGCACGTTTTTGGTACAATCTTCTCTCTGCCAGCTTTTACGCGCGGATCCCGGAGCGTTCCCACCAACTGAGAGAAGTGGGACAAAATGGGAATCTATGCAGTCAAATAAACACCAAATTGACATGAATATGAAAAACGCAAAACGACGCGCAAACACGCATTTTACAGGAGTTAAAAATCATTTGCAGCGCACGTATTTTACAATGAACTGAACAAAGAAATAAAAACAGCAGCATTTCAACCCCATACTCTGTAGTTATTATAAGAATAAACACCTAGTGGGAAAAGTGCGCCTTTCATCACTTACCACCCTTCTCATGCGACGCTTGTTCTTCTTCCTCTTGCTGGGCATTTCGGTGCGTGTTGAGGAAAATAAGAAAAACCGAAGAAATGGAACGAACAGCGAGGCGGAGTGAACAAAGTGGATGTTTATAAAGCCCACGGTCTTTCTGTTACCTTTGTACCGAACCTATAGGAGGACTGGGGTGAAAGACAGGGGCGTGGGGGGAGAGACAGAGAGAGAGAGAGAGAGAGAGAGAGAGAAAGGGCACCAAACACGCACGTGAACGAGAGCTCAGTCAGATCTTTGTATTAGAGTTGGTTTATCCAGCTGGAAGGCGAGTTATGTTATGTAACCACTCCATCAAAGCAGAGAGAGAGAGAGAGAGGTCCCGCAGAGTGCCACACCACCTCTCGAACAGTTAGAAATACTTATGACGCAAATTTGGGCAACGATGCACTTTATAGTTTTCCATACACTGTAAAAAAAGTACGTAAAAATGACAGTGGAAAACTGTGAAATGGCAACAGTAATAGACCGGAAAATCAAAAACGGTGTATTTCTGTAGCAGAAACATGTGATTACCTTAAATCAAAAAACAATACATAACTGTAATTTCCACTGTGATAATGTGTTGAAATGACCCCAGCTAGCAATGAACGTTCAGACAACGTTCAGTGAACGTCGCCTTGAACGTCTGGTGAACGTTCACTGACAACGTTCACCAGACGTAAATCTGCAACACCATATGACGTTCAGTGAACGTTCACCGTCAACGTTCACTGAACGTCTGGTGAACGTTCACTGACAACGTTCACTGAACGTTCAATGAACGTCTGTGAGGATGTTCAGTGACCGTTATACTTTTGATATTTCCAACATGGCATGTTGAATGTATTTTTAAGGTTTGCCTGTGAACATATGTCCTCCATTTTCCAGTGAGATTCATCCGCACTTGAATCAAAAGTGAATATAGATTCCAGCCACTTAAAATTAACACTCAGCAAAGAACAATTTAATTTAACCGGTAGGGAAGAATTTTGCTGCAGTTTTATTTTATTTTTTTTTTTGCAGAATAAGCTATTTCCCACAAAATTTTTAGATTTATGTGCACAGTTCAATTTGTAATGATCTATGATTCCATTTAAAGAAAAATCAATGTTAAAAAATTTTAACTGCATAATTCAAGACTGCAAAATACTTGCAAATGTTTTCCATGTTTGACCCTACGTGCTTGCCTGAAACTAGTGTGAAGTGCAGGCCTAGATAAGATCAAAGCATTAATAACAACCAAGGCAATGCAATGATTTGATAAACAATTATGCTTTAATTTTGTTGTTACTATATACATGTACATTTTCTAGTATGATAAACAATGCTTTTGGATCACCACTAAACACTACTAAACAAAAACACGTCTTGTACTCTACAGTAGAACACTTGTTAGTACAGAGAAACAGGTCAAACTAGCAATGTTGCAGCTGCATAGTCCCGATTTAGGGTTCGTCCTCCTCATCAGTCCTGTCCTGTCCTCGATTGGCTGACTTGTCTTTACGACACTTCGCATGTTTCAGCCAATCTCCCAACACAGCCTGGATCTCAGTATCACTCAGAGTATCTGACCCTTGGTTCTTTCGTACAGCCCCTGAAAAATATACAGACAAAAAAGAATTGGAAGTGTGAATTGGAGTACCGTGGTTGGTGTCAGGAGGCAAGACAATATGATTTTCATGGGCTATAGAGAATAGTGCACAATGGCTAAAGCTTCAGTCTAAATTGTGACCTTTTAGTACTTACTAAATATCACGGCCACCAAGTGCTTGTGAGCAGAGAAATTCTTTTTGCCTTTCCGTCCATAGAGGCTGTATTGTTCTGCAAGGTGGTTTGTGACAATTTTTGGCAAAATATTATAAACAGCAGCTCTCAGATCCCTTCCTCCAATGACTGCCAGATGGTGCACCTAAAATGTGAAATACAAAAAATTTAAAAGTCACTGTTTACACAGAAGGTAAAGGCTCATTTTTACTGTCATACTGTATCCAGTTTTATTGAATAAATTACGCATACCACTTTTTTTCTGACTGCTCCGAACTCAAGTGCCCGGTTCAGAGCTTCTAAGTCTTCTGAGCTGGAGGCTGGAAGCGTGAGCTCATCCAATGGGTCCAGCTCTTCCACAGAATTATTAGCAGCCTGTTGGGTCAGAAGTGCTTGCAGCATCTTGGCATTGTTCAGGGCTATGGCCTTGACCTCCTCTATGGCCCTAAAAACTTTAAGCTGAAAGTTGTATTCTGAAAAAAATGATAAAAGATCAGAGAAACATAAACTGTCAGTTGGTAAGTAATTATTACCTAGTTTCAATTAGGCTTTTTCCTGCACTGCAAAAAATGTTTGTAAAAAATACAGTGGAAAACTGCCAAATGGCAACAGGAATAGACCGTGCAATTGAAAAGGGTGTATCTCTGTGGCAGAAACATGTGATTACTGTAAATCCTAAAACAATACATAACTGTAATTTTCACTTTGATAATATGTTGAAATCACACATTTTCACTGTGAAGATCTTTTGTCCTACATTGCAAAAAAGTCTGTAAAAAATACAGTGGAAAACAGCCAAATGGCAACAGTAATAGACCGTAAAATCGAAAAGGGTGTATCTCCGTCGCAGAAACATTTAATCACCATAAATCAAGAACCGAGATATAACTGTCAAAATATGCTGAAATCACATATTTTGACTGTGAAAATCTTTCTTTTCTGTAAAATTTCTATAAAAATGACACACTCATACCATAAAAATAATTACTGTCTGAATTATACATATTGCTGAATTGTACATTTAAATGTATTTCCCAGGTTGACTGAAATTTATTCAGGAACTATTTGAAATAATAGTTTGTTTTTCAGAAAAGGAAATGCAAAACATTGTATTGTTTTATTATTCTGTGTATCAACTGCGTCTGAACTGTAAACTGAATAACTGGATTTAGATTTCATCATACTAATTTTCTTTTCATGCACCTCGTGAGTGGTCCCAAAATATTCAGCTTATTGCAGAGTAACCTGCTAATATAAAATGAGACTGAGGGAGATACATGCATGTGTCACAGACAGTATCCAATCAGCAGCTTCAGACTGAGCCATGACTGAGCAGTTACACTCAGAGGTTAGCACCTTTTCTGCCCTCTCTGTGGGATAAACGACATTACTACACGATGGTACATCATCCTGCCCCAGGGTTTACTACAGTTTTGTGTCAACCTTGCAACAACTAGTTATGTCACCACGGTAAGGTAAGTTACCTTAACAGTACTGATACCATTAGCAGCAGTGAAGACCTGAGCCACCATTGTGGAGGTAAAGCCAGAGTTAACTTTAACCAGTATCAACTAAGGAAATGTTCAGCTGTAATTTTGGGGGAAGTTGTTTAAGACATTGAAATGTTGTGTTCCTCACTGCAAACTTAATCAAAATGAACTGTTTATTTAGGTGCATTCGCTGACATGTTGTAGATAAGGAGAAATTTAAGGCTAATTTTTACCGGAGTTATAATCAGGGTTAAAGTGGACCAGAGCATCTTCAGTTAGTGAGTAATCAATATGAAAGGTAGTTTGATACTTAATACTGTACAGAGGTCAATTTTGTCTCTTTTCCATGGATTCTGTCATCAGGCACTGAGCACAAAAACATCAGCATGCTGGTGGGTTTCAAAAATGGCAGGTTTGATTCTTGTGAAGGAGTCGCTTGCATGACTCATCTAGTGACATCACTGCCTGGCCAATCAGTGGCATGCAGCCTGTTGATGCCATATTTTCTACATTTTCAATCAACTTGGTGCACCTGGAACCGCGGCTGAGTAGGTACTAAAAAAGTATGTGGTAGCACCTCCTGGTCCACACTCCAGTCCAGTGGGTGGCGGTAATGCACCTATAAGCTGGTTTGCCCACTGCCATTAAAACCACAAGAACAAGGTACTAGCGCCCATAGATATACGTCTATGCTAGCGCCTAATGGAATACCCTAAAAACTAAGCCAAGCTGAGTCTAGCTGAGCTGAGTAGGTACTAGTGGAAAAGCGGCAGTCTCTGATATATCAGCTCTGTAACTAGAGCTCTGCTAGCATTATAGAAGGTGAGCAGCATAAACAGAGTGTTTGTAATTGGCAGGTGATTTGAAATGTTTCAAACTGCTCGACAAACTGTGCAGTTTGGACCACAGTGTGTCTGTGAGCTGAAATTGTTATTCAAAGGTTGCATGGAAATACCACGCAGTTTAGTGCAGGCTAAAGTAGTTAATTTGAAGTATTGTGGTGACATGTACGGTGATGCAGTGTGTTGGACTAGTGCAGAGCAGGCTGTGGTGTTAATGGCCAATGTTAGCAGGCATCAGTTTAAATTTAAGGACTGGACTGGTACTTAATGCCTGAGTGTTTGAGCTGATCTGTCTGCTTACACCTTGTTGAATTCAGTTATATCCAAAAGAGCAGTAAACCAAAGTGCAGCAGCAGATGTCAGCTGATCAGTGTGTAAAATTCTTCCCATGCTGCATCACTGCTACACCAGATATTAGGTTTACCCAATCTGCCAAACTCATGTTAACCCCAGGACATAGTGTAGGGGTGGCCAACTCCAGGCCTCGAGAGCCAGTGTCCTGCAGGTTTTAGATGTGTCCATGATCCAACACACCTGAATCAAATGGCTGAATTACCTCCTCAGTATGCACTCAAGTTCTCCAGAGTCCTGTTTGATTCAGGTGCGTTGGATCAGGTACACATCTAAAACCTGCAGGACACCGGCTCTCGAGGCCTGGAGTTGGCCACCCCTGACATAGTGTATCTGCTCCTGTTAATGTTTGTCTCTAAGACAGCTGTTAACACTTTTAAATGGTTATAGTTAAAGATTTTTAAATTATTTTGTTTATTTTATTTTTATCATTTCTTTATTTATGCTTTCTGTCTTTTATTTTATTTGTATTTATGTGGCATGCCTACTTCATTGAGCAGTGTCAGTAGACAGACGGGAAACACAGCAGAGAGAGGGGATGATCTGCAGCAAAAGGCCCAAACTGGAATCAAACCTTGGCCAGCGTGACATGTGGTGCATGTAGTACCAGGTGAGGCCCAACTGTTTATGGATTTGAGTGTGAAATGTATTAGAATGTAATTTGCTACATGTGCAGTGAGCAGAGTGACAGTGTTGATACCTCTCTAACTTAGGAGGATGTTGGTCCTGTCAGTCCTATCTTCTGACCTGCTAGTGGTTCAGATGGACTTAATCAACTACTTTGCTGTCCTACCAATCTACCTGCCTGATCAGAAACCAGTCTTGTCAAGGATAAATAGAGGTAAGTGGTTGGACAGTTCAGTGTGTGTTGACTGAAAATTTGTTTAATTCATTTGTGTAAGAACTATAATATTATCATTCTTATTATTACTGCTTTATTTTATTTTGTTATTCTGGCTGCAGAGAGGATCCTGCAATTCCACAGCAAACACCTGATGACTAACCGGGGTACTCAAGCAGAACTGGTGACACTACAGTTACATACTTTTCCCAAAGAATGTCTAAATGCAAAAACTATTTATATTTCAACAATGTCTTTGTTTGTAATGGGCTTTATATGTTATTTTCTCTGTAATTAACAACGGGCAGTTGGTTGTAAAATCTTAGCCACTGGTGTTCTATTTTTTTTCTGGGTGAAGTTCTGGCAACAACAGCTGCCACTGTTCGAATGTAATGTTGATTTTTACAATTAAATACTGTTATGTATCACACAGTTGTATTCTGTTTTTCATCGACTGTAATTAGGTTTAAGGTATATCATTTGTATTTGGAATTGTTTATCATAAATGGTTTTAAATTGTCACCGTATTTTATACAGTAAAATATAGGCAACCATAGCGGCCAGTATTTTACCATGAACCCAGCTTACGGTATTTTGCATTGAACCCGGTTTACAGTATTTTGCCGTGGACCCGGTTTACGGTATTTTACCGTGGACCCGTTTATGGCATTGTACTGTGGACCTGGTTACGGTATTGTACTCTGATCCCTTTCACGGCTTTGTACCCTGGACCCGTTTACGGTATTTTTCCTTGCACCCATTTACAACAATGTACCCTGAACCTTTTTATGGTGTTTTACCGTGAACCCATTTACGGTAAAATACTGGCAGCTGTGGTTGCCGGTACTTTTCCGTGAACCTGTTTACGGTAAAATACTGGCAGCTGTGGTTGCCGGTACTTTACCGTGAATCTGTTTACAGTATTTACCGTAGAGCAGTTTACAGTTAAGTACTGGCAACCACAGCTGCCAGTATTTTACCGTAAATTCAACGGATTTTTTTTTACAGTGTACAATTTCTCCTGTGAACAGAACAGAACAGAACGTAAAATATCACAAGTTCAAAGTTATTCTTGAGAGAAAACCTACAAGAAAAAAACTACAGTCACTCCTTTTCTACAGAAAACAGTGTTCGCCTCTGTCAGTCTGTTTTTGTTTTTTTTTTTGAATGCATTAAAATCATGAAGCCAAAGAATAGTGTTCATTGTGTGTGTTTTTCATGCAGAGAATAAAGAGAAACAAAGCTTGTACGTGTGTCTATGCCCACCACCCCCTTGTGCTGCATTAGCTGTGAGAACCCATTGTTTCCAGTTTTTTGTGTACAGTTGTGTCAGAAATAGTCCCATAAACACATTTCTATACCTCACATATGTTTTACAGTGATGGGGATGTGTGAGATCACTTTTCTTATTTGAGAAATATTTTAGTGTTTAGCTGAAACACCAAACGCTGCTGCATTGACACTGTGGCACTTTTGCCTTGCTGCTCGTGCAAACAGTGCTTTAAATGGGAACCACCAACCAAGTCACCAGACAGTAAATCTTAAAATAATGTCAGATTACTAAATGTAACTGAAAGTTCATTGCACTCACTGCATTATAAAAAGTCCAAGGGGATAATAAATATACTGTGTAGTTGTAGTAGTTTGAGTCAGTTGGTAGCTTTTAGGATTCATGTTTTTGGTGATAAGACTAAAAGTCAAATGTCAAAGTTGACATTTCTTGATTTATTTCCATCATTAAACTTTTTGTGCCCAAGGCACAAAAAAGGGCAAACCACAGTTTGAAGGCACGCCTGCATTCAAATCTCAGATCAAGAAGACCTCATTTCAGACACACATTATGAAGACAGGAAGATTTCGGGTTAGTTGTGGGTTGATACTGAAGTGAAATGATACATGAATGAGATGCTATTTATGCTATTCATCACCTGTTGTGGATTGGATCCTGTCTTTGCTGATTAAGCAGATTCAGGAACAGTTTAGTTCATGATGCCTGTCGGGGGTTTCAGCAGTTCAAGTTCAAGCTTAAATAATTTTTTATTTTTATATATATATAGTTTTTTATTTGTTTATGTTTCTGTGAGCATGTGTCATAAAAATTCAGTTTGTCAGCTGAAGTGATTTTTGTTTCACACTCAGCTATTATATCTTTATTTGCATATAGAAGTTGTTCACAGGGCTAATATTTTAAAAATGCCTCTACACTGATGAGTGTAGAGAGTCAGGTCTTTAATTTGTGAGTGTGGAAGATTCACTCAGACCTTCCATTTCTTCTTCTTCCTGCCTTTCGCCCATTAGAGGTCACCACAGCGAATCATCTGCCTCTGCCTCACCCAATCCCCAGCATCCTCTTCTGTCACACCAACCCTCTGTGTGCTCTCCTTCACTGCATCCATGAACTTCCTCCGCGATCTTTCTCTTTTCTTCCTGCCTGGCAGCTCCATGTCTAACATCCTTTATCCAGTATATCTGTATATGTCCAAACCATCTCAACCTTGCCTCTAACTTTGCCTCCAAACTGCTCAGCCTGAGCTGTCCGTCTGCTATACTCATATCTAATTGTCTATTCTGGTGACTCCCAGTGAAAATCTTAACATCTTTAATTCTCCCGCCTCCTGCTCGGTTCCTATCTTTTTATTAGTGCCACGGTATCCAAACCATCATAGCAGGTCTCACTAATATCTTGTAAATCTTCATTTTCACTTTTGCTGCTATCTTTCTGTCACAACTCACCCCTGATACCTCCCACTCCACCCTGTCCCCTGCCTGCACTCTCTTGTGTCTGTTGCTTTGCATGGCCGACTCTAGGTATTTAAATTCATCCACCTTCACCACCTCTTCTCCTTGCATTTTCACTTTTCCACCTGCCTCCCTCTCATTCACACACGTATTCTGTCTTGCTTCTTCTGAATTTCATTCCTCTTTTCTCCAGTGCATACTTTCACCTCTCCAGGCTATAAAAGACTGCCATAGGCACAGTGACATTATTGTCTGTTTTGTGACATCCCATTTTTAAGCCTCAACATTTTGTTACTTTATTTGGATGACAGGATAACATACAAATAAAATACTCAGAAAATCTACAACATAAACTCCTTTGACATGCTATTATTTGTGCAAGTGGTCCGACCGGCACTAACACCACAATCATGGTCAAGAAGTCCTGTTCAGTGACTGGAAATAGTGAAGGTGGGGCCACCTGTGTCAGCACACCTGACCATCAAATTATCCTTACCAAAAAAAAAAATAATTGTCATAGAGTGAATAAGCTAAAAAGGCCAAAACAGATTTTGCACCATAACATAGATGGACTGATTTGCTTTTCCAGACTCAAGTGGTCACTTGAGAAACTGCAGTTTTTTGGATTTCTGTGTTGGCGTAAATGTTCAGACCTGGAAGATGCTGCTTGATTGAAATTAGCTGATCGGACTTCAAAAACCTTGCAGTGTATTTCATAGACAGTGGGTAAATGATGACTGCAGGAAAGTGGGACAAGAAGTCTCCTTTAAGGCAGACCGGGCCCCACAACAAGAGCTGAAACACTTTGGCTATCAGCTGGTCAGAAGTGAATCACCATCTTTAAATAGATTCCCAGATTTTACTTGGGCTAAACTGGGTTATCACATATACACACATCAGGCACACACTCGAATGTTATGCATCAACAAACACCCCTCTGAAGGTTGGCTCCATGGTTACCAGCTCGATCCTATTAATGGAAGCAAACACAACCTCACACGCAGACACAACAAAGAAAGACAGCCTAATACTATATTTAGCTTTGGTTACTAGTTAGATGCAATAATGGATAATTATTTACAGATATTTTATAAAAGCATGTATAACAATGTCAGTTTATTTCAGGGTAAATGGTATTGAACAAAAATGACACATTTAGCTGGTTACTTCCCAGTAATCAAGGTGCACCCAGAACAGTTCGCCAGTCCATCCAGAGGCTAACAGACAACCACTGACACTCACATTCACACCTATGACCAGCTTAGAATCACCAGTTAACCTAAAATGCAGGTCTTTTGGGGTCAACCTCTCAACTAATGTGCACCATCATACCACCTTTATTGGTTTGATTTTTCAATACTTTGTAAGGTTTTTTGATAGTCTGTAGTTCCATCCATCCATCCATCCATTTTCTTCCAGTTGTGCAATCGGTGATTCTACCTTCACATTTGCAAATCTTATTTTTGGAGTGGACCAGAGAAGATTCATTTTTACAGCAAAGATTTGAAAGGAAGCTATCATTAGGCTGAAAAAACAAATGAAACCCAGTAAGACAACTTCAGTGTTGAAGAAAGAAAGATCTTTACTTCACTGATATTTTATGCCAGAGATATAAAAACAAGAGAAGCAAGTGTGAGAGTCAGTCAAAATAAAAAACAGAGGTTTAGCTGGAAAAAAAAAGAAAAAAGGAAATAAGTGTAGCCAGGTGAAATTGGAAGCGATTAAATAGAGGGTTAAACAGCCCCACCTGGTGGAGCATTGTTGTCATTCTCACTGAAGCTGGTTAGTCTCGCGAGGATGCGGAAATCCCGCGAGATTTCAGATCGAGGCTAGAGGCCAGACTAATGTCCCGTACGCCATCAGATCGCCGCAAAGCTGCTTGAGAAACCGATTGTTTGCCGCATGGTGTGGAAAAGCCAGAGCAGTGGAGCAGCGTAAGTGACTAAAGGCACAACATATACGTGTGATCCAGCGTGCATGGTGTGTGCGCTATTTTCAGAGACTGAGCTTATGTTTGCTCTTGCTGGTTTCAGAGGGGAGAAATCCAGTGATAGGCTGAGGTGGTGTGTTATAGCACAGGCTGACCACTGGAGTCAGAGTAAGTCACCGACTATTCCCTGGTGTTATGATGTGAAGTGTTATGTACTGTTTTGCTGTAAAACACTGTTTAGATTAACTTTATTGAGGGTATAGAGTTTAGTCGTGTTGTAATATTGTGAATGTGTTTGATTGTTTTATTCCTTTTCTTCTTGTCTTTGTTTTCTTTATCAGAAAAGTGAGGCCACTGCTGTTGTCTGTATAGGGAATCTGATTTGTACACAGTAGGAAAGCTTAGGCCTCCATTTTGTTTTCAATCTACAGCCGTTGATCAGTTCTGTGTCCATGAGCGGTGTTGAGACTGGAGGAGGCAGGGGCACAGTGTATTGTTAAAGTTGAGACATTTGTTAATTAACCTCAAAACAAAGAATTAACGCTGTTCTTATTCTTTATTATGAGTTCAGTCGGGGAATAAAGACCCATTTTAAATTTTATTTGGTGTCAGTCCTGTCCTTTGCTGACCGGGCCACACTAATTTTGGTGTCAGAAGTGGGATTCCTCTTTAAGTTTTGAGGTCATTGTACTGAGAGTGAGCACGAACATATTGTACAGAGACAACAGTAGTGGCCAGAGGAGGTCCAGCTCCAGAGAGCCAGAGAGGGTGACGGCTGTGGCGCGGTGTCTTGGAGGCAACTGTGCGTGTTGCTGGTGTTCTGGAGGAGAGCCGACTTCGTCATCAGAGGCTGCTGGAGAGGACTAATTTCGACTGGTTTGGGACTGTTCGGTGGAGATACATAACGGCTAGAACTGTGATAATTGACTTCACTAAGGACATAGAAACAGAGACTCCTGAGAATGTCCGAAGAGGAAGTGGGGGCAGCTGCTCCCACGGCAGGAACCAGCCATGGAGATGATGCAGGTTTTCTGTTCAGTGATGGAGGTAACCCAGTTGCACAGCTACAGTCACAGGTCCTAGAGCTGGGCAGGAAGCATGATGAGATAATGTCAAGTATTGCTAATCTAGGTAATGTTCAAACACGGTCTGTTGTTTACATCCCAAGAGAAAAACATGTTGTACCTTTCTGTGGTGAGGTTGGAAAAGATGTGTACACTGTAGATGAGTTCATAGAAGAAATGCAGCGAATAATGAGGGTGAGGGGCCTACAGAGAGAGGAACAGGTAGACTTTATCTTGTCACATCTAAAGGGTCCAGCACTAGAGGAGGTCAAATTACGGATGGGAGGGCAGCCTAAGCATCCTAGTGACCTATTTTCATATTTGACTGAAGCCTTCAGAGAGAAGCGCACCACACCACAGCTTTTACATGCTTTCTATTCTCGCAGACAAGTGGATGGGGAAGACTTTCGTGAGTATTCACATGCCCTCTCTCAGCTGCTAAATCTAGCTCTCCAACAATCCCCTAATGCTGTAGCTGACGCACAACTGGCTTTGAGAGACCAGTTCATTGAGGGGGTTCGGGACTCAGCCCTGAGACGCGGATTGCGTAAACTAGTTAGAGAGAAACCCGACTCTAACCTATTTGATGTCAGAGATGAAGCAATAATGTGGTCACTTGAAGACAGGCCCCGTAACATTAATGTAGCACGAAACCGAAACTTGGTAGGAGACAGCAGAGATGAGACTTTAGAGAAACCAGACTCAACCAGTAAAATACAAGCTGATCTGGCCATAACTCTGCAGGAAGTTGTTAAAATGATTGCACAGCAGGGTAGGGCGATCACTGAGCTAACTGATGCAGTTCGGGGGCTCACTGAGCAGAATATCAGCTCAGGGAGTGTTAATCAGGGAGGTAGGCCTAAGGTCCAGCCCAAGTACACAAGTGATGGTCAGCCTATATGTCTGCGTTGTGAGAGTGTGGGACACATGGCCAGGCAGTGTACTGCCCCGCGGAAGACAGAAAGTCAGTCACCTGCTGCACCTAGCTCCACGGTGCCGGGAAACAGGAACCCTCCATTGCTGTGAGCCGAGCAATGCGAGGAAGGTCAGAAGGCTCAGAGAGCATTTTAACCAAAGAACGTTTTCTGGAAAAGGCTGTTGGCAAGTGTCCTGAATTAGATGTTCAGATAGGGGGTGTCCCCCTTAGGTGTATACTGGACACAGGAAGTAACGTAAGCACTTTGACTGAGGGTTTCTTCAGAAACCACCTCCATGGAGGAGACGAGGACATGCACTGTACTGCTAAATGGCTCAAACTGACTGCAGCCAATAAACTGCCGCTCCCCTACTTGGGCTATGTCGAGCTAGACATACAAGTTCTTGGGGTAGCTCTCCCTGAGTGTGGTTTCTTGATAATCAAAGATGGGGACAATGAGGAGCCAGACACTTCGGTACCTGGCATAATTGGAATGAACATTGCTAAGAGATGCCGGCAGCTGATACACACAGAGTTTGATGTAGCTCTGGATGGGAAGTTGGATCCCATCTGGAGGGAAGCTTGCCGTAGGGTACAAGAGGCGGAGCTAGTTGGAAAGACATCCATGGCCCGGCTTGCTAGTAAGCACAGGGTGCGTGTACCTGCCATGTCTGTTGCCACACTCCGTGCAAGGGGGCGCAAGGGACAGTCCAGCGGCAACTCCACTATGCTGCTCGAGCAAGGAGACTCACCACTGCCTTGTGGGTTGATGGTTGTTCCAACTGCCGTCTCATCCAACAGATCTGTGTTTCCGGTTCAGGTTATTAACCTCTCACAGGAGGATATCTGGTTGTCCCCAAAAACCAGGCTAGGCATTCTCAGCCAGTGCCATCATGTGGAAGATGACCCCTATGAGGTTAAGTTTCAGCGGATTTCTGCTGACCTGGAGGAAGTTAGCATTAGTCCGAGGGACAGTCAAAAATCAGCCAGTGACATACAGAGCTTTCTAGATCGGCTGCACTGTGGCGGCAGCCCAGAGCAGAAAGTAGAGCTTGAGTCGCTCTTGAAGAGATATGCAGATGTGTTTGCTGTGCATGATGAGGACCTGGGGTTCACTGATCGAGTGAAACATGAGATCCCGGTGGTTGAGGAGACGCCTGTCTCCCAGCCCTACCGCCGTATACCACCCAACCAGTACCAGGAAGTTAGGGAGCATATTTCAGAGCTACTTAGGAAAGGGGTAATCCAGGAGAGTTCAAGCTCCTATGCTTCACCTGTTGTTCTGGTACGCAAGTCGGATGGTAGTCTAAGACTTTGCGTAGACTACAGGAGGCTAAACGCGAAGACCAGGCGGGATGCGTTTCCGCTCCCACGCATCGACGAAAGTCTGGATGCACTCTGTGGCGCCAGATTCTTTTCAACGATTGACCTGGCTAGCGGATATCACCAAGTTGCAGTACATGAGAAAGATAGGCACAAAACTGCATTTACCACACCCTTTGGCCTGTATGAATATAAGAGAATGCCCTTTGGATTATGCAATGCGCCTGCCACATTTCAGAGGCTCATGCAGGCAACAATGAGTGACTTGGTGTTTCAGACTGTACTGATTTACCTGGATGACTTGCTGGTGTTCTCATCAACATTCCAGGACCACCTGGTGAGGTTAGAGAGGGTCCTGAAAAGGTTGAGGGAGACAGGGTTGAAGGTCAAAATGGTGAAGTGTCACTTCCTTCAACCTGAGGTCAGGTTCCTTGGTCACTCAGTCTCAGCCCAAGGCATAGGCCCGGACCCTGACAAGATAAGTGTTGTAAAACGGTGGCCCATCCCCAGTACTGTAGGGGAGCTCCGTGCCTTCCTAGGCCTTTGCAGTTACTACAGGAGGTTTATTGAAGGTTTCTCCAAGATCGCAGGGCCCCTTCATGATGCTGTGAATGCATGCATCAGGGAGACTAGCCAGATGAGGGCTAACAAGATGTTCAGGTCAGTCTGGACACAAATGTGTCAAGAAGCTTTCGAGCTGCTGAGGGACAGACTAACCAGTGCTCCCACACTAGGCTATGCAGACTTCACCTTACCTTTTATCCTTGAGACAGATGCAAGCAGCCTAGGATTAGGTGCTGTTCTGTACCAGGAACAGGCAGGTGGGAAGAAGGTGATAGCCTATGCGAGCCGGAGGCTCAGAGGGGCTGAGAAGAATGATCGAAATTACAGCAGCATGAAACTCGAGCTGCTAGCACTCAAGTGGGCAGTTACGGAGAAGTTCAGGAGCTACCTGTTGGGGTCCAAATTTACTGTCATCACAGACAACAACCCCCTGTGTCATCTCTCCACTGCCAATTTGGGGGCTATCCAGCAGCGATGGGTCGCTCAGCTAGCTGTGTTTGACTTTGATGTGAAATACCGGCCTGGACGGTGCAATACAGCAGCTGATGCCCTCTCCCGGCATCCGCCAGCTGATGAGCCCGAGCCAGATAGTGAAGATGCAGAATTTGATCACTGTGTAGCCATATGCAGCTCACTCAAGACAGGGACATCTTTGGATATGAGTTTGGTAGCAGCAGGGATTGAACAGGGTAACATCAGGCAGTTGCAGGCATCTGAAGTAATTCCAGATAACATACCTGTGTTGCCTGGGTACTCTAAAGCAGAACTACAGTGTTTTCAAACATCTGACCCAGTGTTGGGGGTGCTGAGAAAGGTCTGGGGCCGCCAAAGAAAACCTACTTACCACGAGAGAGCAGGCTTATCCAAACCAGTACGCTCCTTGTTGAAACAGTGGTCCCGACTGAGAGAAAGAGATGGGCTTTTGTACAGAGTGATTGAGGATACTCACCTTGGAGAATGCTATCAGCTGTTGCTACCTGCATGCCTCAAAGAGCAAGTCCTCAAGAGTGTGCATGACCAGATGGGACATCAGGGCATTGAACGAACTTTAGGACTGTTGAGACAGAGGTGTTTCTGGAGTGGTATGCATGAGGATGTTGAACAGTGGGTTAAAGAGTGCCAGAGATGTGTCCTAACAAAGATGCCGCACCCAAGAATCCAGGCTCCATATACCCCTTTTTTAGCTACTCGACCACTTGAAGTGGTGGCTGTGGACTACACAGTGCTGGAGCGAGCCACAGATGGTCGTGAGAATGTGCTGGTGATCACAGACGTGTTCACAAAGTTCAGTCAGGCCATTGCCACAAGAGATCAGAAGGCAGATACGACAGCAAAGGCCCTTCTCAGGGAATGGTTTTTGAAGTATGGAGTGCCCGAGCGCCTGCACTCTGATCAGGGCAGAAATTTCGAAAGTGCTGTGGTTGCAGAGCTATGCAAGTTGTATGGAGTAAAGAAAACCAGGACCACACCCCACCATCCACAGGGTAACCCCCAGTGTGAGAGGTTCAACAGAACTTTACATGACCTCCTGCGCACGCTTCCCCCTGAAAAGAAGCGGCGTTGGCCTGAGCATCTGTCAGAACTTGTGTACGCTTACAATGTCACACCACATTCAACCACAGGGTATTCACCTTACTACCTGCTGTTCGGGGTCCATCCACACCTCCCGGTTGATGCCCTGTTGGGCCAAGAGCAAATGAGGGATGATCAGCCTGACTGGTTAATTACCCACCAAGAGAGGCTGCGGGATGCGCACGCACGAGCAAGAGAGTGCGCCGAGAGAAAGGCTGCTGGAAGAGTGGTGCAGCAACAGGAGAAAGTGTACTGCCCACCTGTTGGGGTGGGGCAGGAGGTGTACCTCCGACATAGGCCTCCTGGGAGGAATAAGATCCAGGATGCATGGGCAATTCCAGTGTACAAGGTTGTCGAGGTCCATGGGACTACCTATACCGTGGAACCTTTGGAGGGAGGCCCGAAGAAGAGGGTCCATAGGTCCAACCTTCGGCCATGTGTGGGGCCCGTACCAGTGCAAACCAAGCGTCACTGTTTGGCTGCCCCCACTGTTGAAGGGATGTTAGTTTCGGAGTCGGAGTCGGAGTCTGACATGGAGCCAGACTTTGTGTTGATGGAGGAAGTCAGGTGTTCTCAAGCTGGGCAAGAGGCCATCGTGGGGCCTGACAACTTGAACCTGCTGGCAGACAGAGCAGGAGGCCATCAAGTAATAGAGTGTGAGGATGTGCCTGAGCAAAGGAGGAGCGAGACACCTAATAGTGATGTGGGGGCCAACTCCATGGACCATGCCCCACCATCAGGGCGTTTCAGCTGCCCTGAGGAGAAAGGGGGACCGCAGCCTGTACCCGCTCCGAGAGGAAGGAAGGAGAGGAAGGCCCAGGTGGAGCCACCCGTTCCCCCTCCACGTCGAAGTGAGAGAGAGACTGCAGGGAGACATAGAAATATGTTTCACCTACCCAGATCAGCATGTAATTCTGTGTCCTTTAGCCCAGATGTGTTCTCTCAGATACTAGCAGGGGTGGCCCTTTATACATCCAACCTTAGAGAAGGGATGGGGGAGTAGGAAGTCACCGAGGACGTTGACTTTTAGCAGGGGAGAATGTAGCCAGGTGAAATTGGAAGCGATTAAATAGAGGGTTAAACAGCCCCACCTGGTGGAGCATTGTTGTCATTCTCACTGAAGCTGGTTAGTCTCGCGAGGATGCGGAAATCCCGCGAGATTTCAGATCGAGGCTAGAGGCCAGACTAATGTCCCGTACGCCATCAGATCGCCGCAAAGCTGCTTGAGAAACCGATTGTTTGCCGCATGGTGTGGAAAAGCCAGAGCAGTGGAGCAGCGTAAGTGACTAAAGGCACAACATATACGTGTGATCCAGCGTGCATGGTGTGTGCGCTATTTTCAGAGACTGAGCTTATGTTTGCTCTTGCTGGTTTCAGAGGGGAGAAATCCAGTGATAGGCTGAGGTGGTGTGTTATAGCACAGGCTGACCACTGGAGTCAGAGTAAGTCACCGACTATTCCCTGGTGTTATGATGTGAAGTGTTATGTACTGTTTTGCTGTAAAACACTGTTTAGATTAACTTTATTGAGGGTATAGAGTTTAGTCGTGTTGTAATATTGTGAATGTGTTTGATTGTTTTATTCCTTTTCTTCTTGTCTTTGTTTTCTTTATCAGAAAAGTGAGGCCACTGCTGTTGTCTGTATAGGGAATCTGATTTGTACACAGTAGGAAAGCTTAGGCCTCCATTTTGTTTCAATCTACAGCCGTTGATCAGTTCTGTGTCCATGAGCGGTGTTGAGACTGGAGGAGGCAGGGGCACAGTGTATTGTTAAAGTTGAGACATTTGTTAATTAACCTCAAAACAAAGAATTAACGCTGTTCTTATTCTTTATTATGAGTTCAGTCGGGGAATAAAGACCCATTTTAAATTTTATTTGGTGTCAGTCCTGTCCTTTGCTGACCGGGCCACATAAGCTTAATAGTGGCAATGATCACCTACAGCTCAACATACTGAGTTGGAGGTGGCATGTGTCAGTGTGAATGGCATTTACTGTGACTAGCAAATGAGTTCACAGATAGCGCAGAGTGTGTTCATTAAGAGTTACAGTCCTCTGGTGACAGACGCCAAAGATAGCAGCACAGGCAAAGACTCACTAAGACAGTACCTGCCAGCAATGCCAGGGACTCTCCTGCATATTAGACAAGCAGCAGATAAAGAGAATGAAGCAGGGGGAGATGGATCAACTGTACATGACTGTCAGTCATCAGAGAACTTTGTCTTTACTTTATCTCATGTCTTTCTTTTGCAGCTCCCTTGCTCTAGTCTCTTTTCCTGAGATGGACACCCTCACATTCACAGATGGATCCCCATGCATTCCTTTTTATATTATCTGCATGCTGTCCGTGCAGCCTCAAGGGAGTTTCTTTCTCTAAATCCATTCCACATTTCTCTTACAGAGCAAACACAGTGAAGACTCAACACCAGCAGACTGAAACAGTTTGAAATTACTTAAACCAGCAGTTCAGTTCTTTAGATTATATGTTTTACTAAACTTTTTCCTAAACAATGGAAGGAAGTATAATACAAGTATCAGTTATGTAATAATTTAAAAGCAATGAAAGCAAATTGCTTAAAGTTGCAGGGTACGTTATATTACCTAACCCCAGAGCAAGTTAATTTAAAATCTGGTAAGCCCAATAAAATCCAATCGCCAGGTTGGATGTCACAGCAGTTGCAGCAACTTAGATTGTTACTGACAGCTTTGTGCAGGATCAGCCTGTTGTGGGTCCTAAAGGGCAGCCCAGGGAGGACAAGAAAGGGGGGAGATGGTTGTACTGACATCAGGAGAGAGAGGAGTGTAGAGAGGGTTCAGGTTTAAGTTCCTTTATTTGCCTCCTTAGGCAGATTTGGTTTTCAGTAGGCAAGTCATCTGCCCTTTTAATATAGATTTCACAAATAAGACAGACAGTTAATCATGTCAAAATGTTACAATAAAGAAAAAAATACTTTACTTTTATGTATTTATGAATACAGTAAAGTTAAACAAACAGTTTCTATATATTATCTTGAAGCTATGTCTTGTTCATCTGAGTCAGATGGAAGAGAAAATGGTGTCGCAGTAGAAGAGGAGCAGCGGGTAGATGTGGGTGAACTGTGGGGCTGTGCAGGTGGGGCAAACCCACACTTACTCCACATGGGCCGCAGGTGGGTGTGCCCACACAGGGCCAACAGCAGTTTTGGCCTTTGGGGTCCTTGCTTTTTTTTTAATGTCACATGACAGGTGTTAATCCCAGACTGCTGCATTAAAAATCTATTAAGTCTCTTTCCAGTAAGACACTTACTCTCAAGATCCAATGTTGTGCAGAAGTTGAAAATGGGCACATCTGTTGACACACTTAGATTGCCCCCTAGTGTTAAGTTTGATCAGTGTTGGAATTAGACCATTTGAAGAGACACTCTCTCTGCATCTCTATATTATATTGCTATGAATGGGCGAGTGTGTCCAAACATCCGAGCCACTGACATCAAGGCAAGAAAGCTCATTACCATGCATGGAGGGTTTCACCCCAAATCCAGCAGTAACAACCTCTGAGCACAAGACCCCAGGTGCACGCTGTGCAGAGATGCCCCCGAGACAAGCCAGCACATAACAGCAGGCTGCAAGATGCTAGCAGGCAGGGCATACATGAAATGCCATAACTAAGTGGCTGGCATAGTATACGGAACATCTGTGCCTGTATAACCTGGAAGTCCCGAGGTCAAAATGGGATACGCCCCCAAGGGTACTTGAGAATGACAGCGCTAAGATTCTGTGGGACTTCCAGAGACAGAAAAAAAAAAACTTGTGATAGTTAACCAACTGGACATAGTACTGGTGGAAAAGCTGAGTAAGAAGGCCATGGTGATAGATGTAGCAATACCAAGTGATAGCAGCACCAGGAAGAAGGAACACGAGAAGCTCGAGGAATACCAAGGACTAAGAGAAGAGCTGGAGAGGATGTGGAAGGTGAAGGTAACAGTGGTCCCTGTGGTAACTGAAACAGTTTGACCCCCCCAATCTGGGAGAGTGGCTCCAGCAGATTCCAGGAACAACATCTGAGATCTCCGTCCAGAAGAGCGCAGTCCTGGGAACAGCTAAGATACTGCGGAAATTTTTAAAGGCTTAATTTAAAAAGTGATCAGTATCCAAAGTTGTCAGGCACAGCTAGATTAAATCAAAGAGTCAAGATGTGATCAAAATGCAGACCTTCAACTGTAATTCAAGGGGGCTGAACAAAAGTACATTAACTGTTTAGGAATGAAACCATTTTTATACATATACCTTCATTTTCAGAGGCTCATAAGTATTTGGATAATTGACTGGCAGGCAGTTTTGTGGACAGGTGAAACCTGTTCCCTTGATATTCCGTGACAAATGAAGCCAATGAACAACCTGGAAATCTGTTGAACTTGCATTTGGTAGATTTTGACTGCAGCTGAGTTCCAAAGAGATGTCAGAGCAAGTGAAAGGAAGCTATCATTAGGCTGAAAAACAAAACCCATCAGAGAGATAGCAAAAACTGTAGGAGCGGCCAAATCAATAATATGCAACATTCTTAAAATGAAGGAATGCACTGGTGTGCTCGGCAACACCAAAAGGCCTAAAAGACCACAGAAGACAACTAAAGTGGATGACTGAAAAATTATTTCTTTGGTTAAAATCTTTCTCAACATCTCAGCAAAGTCAAGAACCGTCTCAAAGAGATTCCAATGAAAAGATGACTTCATGAATAAAAATACAAAGAGTTTAAAATAACATGTAAACTAGTAGTAAAGGAACAGCTCATGATCCAAGGATTACCATATCACCTGTCAAAAATGATGCAGGCAATGTTATGGCATATGTGTGGCTGCTGGATGAATTATGAAGTGTAAAATTCAGCCAAATGCTGCATAACTGATCTCAGACAGCACTTCACAGGGTAACAACTCTAAACATACTGCAAAAGCAACCCAAGAGAAATGGCAGAGTCAGTCAGCTGATCCTGAACCAGCTTTTCAGTTACTGAAGACAAAACTGAAGGCAGAAAGACCCACAAACAGTCAGCAATTGAAGGAAAAAACATCTCCAGGGAAATGTAGTGTTTGGTGAGGTCCATGGGTTTGAGACTTCAGGCAGTCATAGAGTTCAAGCTCAGAAAGTATTAACAAAAAAAAAATCTTCCTAAATGCTTTTATAATTCTGTTAGTTTATGCAGTTCCTTATTAGTCTTGGAAGATTTTTTTCATCTTTAACATATTTAAACATTTTTCTTCCACCTTTGTTAAAATTATATTCAAATTTGATTTGGTGTTATTCTTTATTAAAAAAATATATACAATATGTACATATGACATAATCATAATTATGAAAAACACATTTACATAGAAATATGGCAAATGTAATAATTTCCCAGGTGATATTACAGATACTGCTGGAGTGACACATACATTTTTTTGTCTTTGACTTGAGAGACCGTTAAGTAGACCAGCTACTATAAATATCATTGACATGTTTTTTTTCCTGAGAACAATTTAAACAATTCATTTGCGAATGTTGTTCATTTAAATATTTCCTTTCAAGTACGATCACTGTTTAATGAAAACAGACAGTCAGCCAGGTTCATTCCTTCAGTCTTAAAACAAGTTTCCAGAGAGCTCTCAAAGGCAGCCGTCACTGAGAAGGTTGTTGAAGCATTTGTTAAATCAGATGTTGATGCGACTGCACCGTTTGAAACAGACTAGCTTCAGAGCATTCCTCTAACCTCCCCACCAGGAGTGGGTGAGTGCAAAAACAGAGACAATTACCAGAATACGTTACTGTCTTTAACCATTAATCTATTTTAAATGTGTGCACCTATTTTTTTCAACTCTAATGTGACTTGTCACAGCAGGAAAAGCATGTGTGTAATGAATAACCTTAATGATGGCTGAGTTACTGGAATGAATCACACCTGTGCGTTTCCTGCTATGATGAGTTCAAATGTCTGCTGTAAAAAAAAAAGGTCTAATCCAGCTTAATTTGAATGCCACATTACTGCAATCATTACATTCACATAAAACAAATGACATACATATATATATGTGTATGTCAGTGTAGAACATAAGCTGTTGTTTTGATGAAAGAAAGGGTGGCAAATATCTAAATCCTTAGTTATATATTTAGTTTTGATCAAGCCATTTCAGTTTTTCTGCTGTTATGCTAAGTGCTGTTAGATTTAGCTAGTGAAAGTGAAAGTGTCTGTAAAAGCAGTGAAAAAAAGGCATCTCTACCTCAAAATTTAGAACAAAAAAAAAGTGCATTTTAGTTCAGCTCTGCATCTGAATTAACACTAAATTTAATAAATAACCAATAAGATGCTTCTTAGATAGCCTGCTAATGAACACACAGAGAAATATGCAAACAAGCAGAACCAGAAAAATAACCTCTACCCTTGAAGTTTGTGAAATGCTTGTCATATAACACATCTAACAACCATCATCCATGGGAATAAAATCTTTTGTCTTCAAGGGTTTCAGTGGCGTGTGAGAATGAGCATGTGTATAAGCTTCATTTCAGCAGCTTGGACTCTCTTCATCTCATCACATGCCTTAAAACAATAAAAAATTAAGCTGACAATAAAATCAATCTGAAAACATTATAAACTCTAGTTACTTGTGTCCATGAGGCATTCCAATAATTAAAAGTGTCCATAACACACACTGTGACCGTTTCGCCTTATGGTTGTGACTGAGGATGAACCCTGTCTGTGTGAGGTGTCGGGGGTTCTATGTTATACATAGTGATGCTATGTTCATTGTAAGCAGGTGGGAGATCATCAGGTTTAAATTCTAGCTGAAATAGAAAAAAACACAGTTAAAAATTAAATAACAGGAAAAGCACACTGATGTACGTGTGGTGCATTATTTTGTCAGAAAGTGTTGCAGACAAAATCATAATCACCTCATTGTAGGAAGGTGGGGGTCCAGGGTAGACTGTTGTGCTGTACCGTGGTGGTCTGAGGTCATCACCATCATGCTGGTCTTCACTGTCCTGCTGTGACATACTCCTGGGGAAGGGAATGAAGTATATAGACTGTAGGCGCCCATCCTGCTCGCTGCGTCTTATGGCCTCTCTTGTTATCTGCTCCTCCCTCAGGCGACTACATGCTCTGCAGAAAGTGGTGCAGAACATGATGGCGAGACCGAAGCCCAGAATGCCCAGGAAGACCCTTGGTGAAAGATCAAGTTGTGAAGAAAGTGGAGGATAGGTCATCTGAAAAGTCTGATCACACTTTTTTTTTTTTTTACAGTTTTAAAACTGCTCGGTCCCAGACTTCTCTGGTGGTGCAGGGAAGATACTTATTACTTTGCTGTTTTAATAATGTCAGACAAAAAAAAAAAATCAAAAGCATTTATTTAACCAATAATGCATCATACATACAGCACAGAAAAGTGTATACATAGAAATTTATCAATGAAAAGAAATGTGTCTTACTCTAAAAAGGTACTGTACTGCATAAACATCCTTAGACCTGGTGAATGGACTCTTAACGGGCCAAAACAATGATGGAGTAACAACCACAGAATGAACCTGAAAGGCAAACAGGTAAAACACTGATTTTTGTCATCAATTATTCAAAAACAGCTCCTGTGTAGCTGGTGAAACTTTAAAGGTTTAAGATGAATGACTTTTACATGCTTATTTTATAGACTTACTTTAGATCATGCCGTGCTAACACCCTTTCAATAAAAGAAATTAACGGCTCAGATCCTCTTCTTGTATCAGTTGGAAAGTATGTATCATTTGAACTTTAAACCCATCAGTGTTTTGCCATGGGCACTATGAAATCACCAAGAAACTTTTATTGCCTGTCTTGGTTGTAGCTGGAAAGATAAGAGTCTTCTAGAACCAGTTTTGTTGTACTACAGTAACCTTTTATGGTTTGCAGTCATTTAGTTTAACTGTTCGTGTCAGGGACAGGATGTTTGCACTTGTTCCACAATACTTGTAAACTAATCACGACCAGGAATATTATGTTATTAGATTACAAGGAGGTTAGAGGTATCAGTATTAAAGCCTGATAGAAAATTAAATTCAGCACAATCAAGCTTATTTGAAGCACTTCAGTGAAACTGTGTTTTCTGTGAAACTGTGGGCCAGAGAAGTGAGATGGATAACTGATTCCACAAGCACAAGTGTTTGGTTTTATGGTAAATGATGTAAACAATAATGTACCTGGCTGTAAATGTGTTGTACATCTCATCAGACTTGAAGTTCTCACACTATGTTTATTAAGCATGTATCAAACAAACCTTGCATTGTATTACATCTGTAAACAGTTCAGTTTTCATGAGTAAATCATAATGTGACACCTATATATTAAATAATCATTTTTTCAATCTATTTTATATATAAGGTGGCTTGAAAACTCAAAATATTAATACAGGTGCTGCATCAAGCCAAAAATTAAGGTACACCCCCCCCCCCCCCCCCCCCCCCACCAAAAAAAAAAAAAAAAAAAGTGGCACAACGGTGAAAAAGGGCTGTTGGTCAACTGAATAACAACCTTGAATTAAGTAGGTCACTGTGCTAGACCGGGGATTTAACGTGGGCTCAGTTACCAAAGTTAGGTTTTTGCCAGAGTTATATAAATATTAACATTTGCTAAAATTGTAATGCAGAGAGAGAGCTAAATTACAAGATAAGGATCAGAGTTCCCAGACTCTTGGATCAGGAACTTGAAAGATCGTGAGGCAACAACAACTCTGTGTACAGTTTTGAGGTGATCTAGCATTACAACTTTTTATAAATTATTAAACAAAAGCAAACAAAAGACCAGAAAACAATCACATGAGAAGTAAGTGAGGCGAGCACATGATCAGCAAGCACAATGGGAACGGAGCCCAGTCGGTAATTCTAAAACAAACAACTTCCAACTTTATCTGAGATTTTTTGTTTTGAGATTCAGATTGATCAGTTTTCAGTAACTGAGCAAAAAATTCAAAACCAGGAATCAGAAGCAAAACGGTCAAGTCTGCGCTCTTACCTTCAGTCCAGCCACGACTTCGCTCAGGTATGAGACTGGGAGGGGAAAGTCGCCGGAGCAGAGTGCAGTTTTTATTATGAGTGTCCTGATAAGGGGCGGTGTGTACAGTGTGTCAAAGCATGGGGCGAGTGCAAAGAAAGGCACGTTAGAAATACACAGAGAAAATGCAGTATTCTTAATTGTTAGCAGTGTTTGAGCCTTAACTGCATCCATGATTATATGCAGGCATATGAATTTCTGTGTGTTTTGTCAGATGATCAGTGTCTTTTACTAGTATGCGCAAAAGGTGCATCAAAAGAATTTATGGCAGCATTATAACTTTTAAAGAAACAGCCACCTTTATCTACAAGAACTTGCTGTAGCTGAAAGTTATTACCTAAGAAACATGAGTGATGAGAGGAACGCAGGAAAATAAATGTTTTTAAAGAACTCAGGAAAAGTTAACATTCATCATCTGGACATCTGGGTTCTTGTTTTGCCAGCTTTCTTTTGTAGTCTTCTGTAAGTGAAATGTGTTGGGATGACTCGTTTGTCTAATATAAGTTGGCCATGTTTCACTGCCACGTAACAAGCTAGAGAGAACACATGCCTCGAATACACTGACCTTTGTACTTAATAAAGTTTTCTTGTTGTTAGATGCCTGGTCTTTCCAAAGGTAGATGCTGCCTTTCCAATGAGCTTTCCAATTTCAACATTGAGATGCGGTACGTTGGCAACCGTAGATCCAATATAGCAGAAATGATCCACTATCGCCAACAACTGATTGTTTATGGTGATTACAGGAAGAGTTTGTAGTCAGTAATAGATCACTTTAGTTTTTGAGATACTGATTGTTCTACCGAAATGAAGAGCAGGCTGACGCAAACAAATCACGCAGAGGCTCTAAATCATCCTGAGTGTGAGCTAGAAAGACCGCATCATCTTCAAACAGAAATTCACGTATCAGGAGAGTACGAGTCTTTGTTTTCACTTTTAGTCTAGCCAGGTTGAACAGAGAGCCATCTGATCTGGTACACAGTGAGATCCCAGATGGATTTGGGAAGGCATGTCTCTGTAAATAGCGTCGGGGCCTGCACACAACCCTGCTTTGTGCCATTCTGTATCTCAAAAGGGTCAAATACCATGTCTTCAAAAGTTACTGTGGCTTGCATACCATCACGAAATGAGCAAATAATAGATAACAGTACACATGGGAAAGTCGACAATCTGAAGAATGGTAAAATGTGCTGTTCTATTCACCATGTTGAATGCTTTGGTGAGGTCGATAAAGGCCATCACCAAATGTTGATTCTGTTCTACTACTCAGAGAGCAAAAACCATATCTACTGTGGAACGTCATGGTCAAAACCCACCTCAGTTTTCTGGGACCAATCGCTTCCTTTATGCCACTACACACACCATGTAGGTTGTCCAAGTTGGCACAGTCTTGAATCTGTGATGACAAATCTAAGCAGTATTGTTGCAGGCACTGGTGAGATAGGCTTTGGGCATGAGCCCTTACATGCTTCAGAAAATCACTGTTCACCTGGGACAGATCTTTGGAGTATCCCAGGTGGGCTATCCATGTTTTCTTTGATGGCAGGGTAGAGGATCTCTACAGACACTGCAAACCAGTAGGCTGATTGTGATGAACAATGCCAATAGAGTTTTAGCACGTCTTGTTGTTACGCTACTGAGGGCATTCCACTGAGAGGATGGAGACATTTCAGTAATACAGTATCTGCAGGGTCGATTCAAGACTTGACTGGAAGTTTTCAAGATTGTCAGGATGATTTAAGGCTGAGGTGTTTAGCCTTGTTTTTGGTGCTGGTCGTGATCAGTGAACCTTTTTAGGTCAAAAGGTGGTCTTGCAGCAGACAAGGGCATGGCCTGTGTCACATTCAGCACTGTGCGTAGTGCAGACATGACTCAAATCTCATCTTTTGGAGCAAGAATGTTGCCAGGTAACCTTGTTGCGTACATTATTTTACCAATGGCATGTGGACCTAGGACTTGTTCCCAAGCTCAATTATCTGTGCCCCCATGAGCCCCCAAATTCACCCAAGATGAACAGACTGTCGGAGTGTGAAATTAAAGATATAATGGATGCAGATGTGTGTAAAAAGCATCCTTCACTAGATGACATCAGTGTTGTGGCATAAGCTGCTGTAAGGTGTATTGTGTGGCCTTTGCAAACAATGTTTAGGTGCATGAGTCTCAGATTGACCAACAGGGGATGTAATGCATGAGTTCAGGTTATTGTTCCTAACAGCAAAACCTACATTGTGTGAGCTCACTGAAAGGTTGTCTAGTCCAGAAGAAAGTGTATTCTTTTTCACAGACTGATCTGCAAGCCGCATCTCAGTAAGAGCTGCAATATCAGTGTTCAATTTGTCCAGTTGTCTGGAAATTCAAGCTGTTTTTCTGCAGGTCTGATTCTAAAGAATTCGAATTCAGACCTGCTGTCATAGTGTTCAAGGTGGCAAGGGTTAATCAGGTGTTATGTGTATGGGAATATTCAGGAGCAAATGGACTGGCGTTGGCTTTTTAGCACACCTTTTCTAGCACTTTTCCTGGATTGGGGCATGCAGCCCATCCCTGAACTGGACTGTGTGGTCATATGGTTAGCTGCCAGAGCAATCCTAGATGCCAGATTTGAGATTTGACCATCTTAACCATACCACTGGCTTGTAAATCTTCTGTTGGACTTTAGCTAACTCCTCCCAGAGTTACGCACAAGGCGGTGTGGGGACATGATGGCCATTGGCTCAGATAAGCTCATCTACCCTTTGTCAGATTTTTGTTTTTCTTCCTGCTGGGTAATAAGCACCGCCCTCACTGGCAAATAAATAAATAAAGCTGGTGGGAGGAGCTGGTGAGCATTTTTTCCCTTCAGGTGCTGTGTCATCATGATTTGGGCTAAAAGCTTTATTCCAACTATTTAATGGAGGATGGAAGAGCTGCAAAAGACTTTCAGAGCAGTTACATTAGCTGGGACTGAACACACTGAACTCACTTTACTATTATAAATTAGGAAATGGATGCATGTGATAATGTAGGCCAGTATTCAAGATGTACATCAGTGTATTATTACTTTCAGGTCAAATGGCAAGGAACTATAAATGCAAAACTGACCAGGCACCATATGATGGTGCTTTGGTACCGCAGGCACTGGAAGAACTTGACAAAGGAAAGTCTCTGAGACCTGAAGATACCAAACCATATAGTGGTCCAACGTTCCCGCACCTTTGGGCTAGCAGAAACCAAGATGCTACACAGTCAGTTAATGAATTTTGCCCTCAAATGGCTTTTTAAGGGTAAAAATATTCAAAACATGAATCATCCTGCTCCACTTTCCCCTACTAGTACTAATGCTGAGAAAAACAAAAAGCGCATATTAGTTCAAACAAACTTTATTTGCCCAACATTTAATTCAACCAACACATATCTTTATCTTTTCAAACCAACAGTTTTAGCAACAGCAGCATAAAAATGAAATATCTGCTGCTGTGTTGAATAAAAGAAACATCATAACAAAATGTTTCTTACAGTGCTTTTTTTGTTTTTCCAGGATTATAAATTAAAATAAAAAAAAAAAATACAGAGACACAGATGAGTGGTGTTGGAATGAGTGATGTTTATCTTTTCAATATTAGAAATTTATGCAAACTGTGGAAAAATACTATCAGATATAAATATACACCGCTGTGATCTTGAGTGTTAATGACATTTAATTTATCTGCACTGCATCTGAAAAAATAAAGAGACTTCATACAGTAAAAACTTACTTTAAACTTCACAGTTAAAACACACAAACTTGCACAAAAAGACAGCACACACAAACATCACTAGCAGAAATATTCAGCCACTGTCTCTACTCCTCTGCTCAGATTTTTATTTTTTTTTTCCCTTTTTTTGGAAACAAATCCCAAGATCTTTTCTTGGGACAAAGAAGAACTTTACAAAGAACAACAGAATCTGAAGGGTCATTTAAATTTATGTTATATCCTAAATCTTAAAAGGACCGTATACTCACTGAGTAGTGTGTACTCACACAGTGCTTCATACCATGCCCGTGCACGTTTAACCCACAAAGTCCAGTTGATCTGACCGCTGTGATCACTCAGTAACATTCCCTGGCACAGTTAAACTGTTAAATGGTTAAACATACTGTGCCTGCTTTAAGAGTGAGGGCCTCAGACGTTGGTCAGTTGGACTCTAATGTGACCAGTGAACATGCATGCATGGAAATCAAATCCTTCTTTAACATAAGCAGCCTCCATGAAAATCACTGTATTAAGTAAGAGATCCAGACATGTGTGCGGACAGTGCATCACTGTTTCTGAAAGAAGTCCCCTAATAAGCCACATGATCTATAAAATCATGAACCTCATTGTGAGACACATTTTTAAAAAGCAGATGTGCTTGACAGTAAGAGAGCATGAGCAAGCCAGAGAGAGGAGGCAAACTGAAGCGTACCTGGGGATGGTTGGTTAAATGCAGTGGTAGGGCAGATGAGCAAGGGACTGGAAAGGGGTACAGCTGTGCTCAGACACAGAGCAAGACAACTGCGCCTACTTTGAGTACATCCTTCGAATGCTTAATCAGTTATGTCTGGCTCTGGAATGCATCTGTTTGCCACTTTTTTCAGCTGTAGTTTAAACAGGTGTAAATAAAAAAACGTACTTGTATGGCCAGTCAGTTTTGGAGTCCTAAATAATGGTTAGAATGACCCACAAGCTTTCCCAAAGCAAGATGATGTTTTCTAACTTCTGGGACTAAAATGAACCATCTAAGTTAAGTCAGGAGTTTTTTTTTTCTATTAAAGTCAAAATTGAGCTGAAAAACATGTTTGATTACCATCATCAAGCATAATCTATTTTGTGTTTGGAATCCACACCTCTGTTTCTGTTTGTAATTATTCACAACGGACATTTTTTTTGTTTCCCCCTGAAGCTACAAATCCTCATGAGCCACACGGCGGCTGTGTTTGTCCAGCCAAGCCTGCAGAAGAGGAAGATTTTTGTCCATCCAGCGGATGTTATCCTCAATGGTCTCATAGGTCTGCTGGATGCACCTCATCTCTGAGCCCGTCTCCTCGGTCAGGGAGCCGAAGAAGCTTCGTACCTGAGGCAGCGCAACGGAGGGAAACTTAAATCCACATACTGGTTTTAAATGAGATCCACAAAGAGGTTGAAAATTAACATATAAGGTGAAAGCTATTAAAAATAATCTCCCTTTAATCACGAGGATGAAAAAATTTAACCCTTTTTATAGCAATCAGATCTATACTTCTGCTCATTCACGCATCACGCCAATCAGACAATAACAAAAGGACAAAAGCCATACGCACCTCATCTAGCATCTCCCTGGTAGAGTACTGGTTAGTTACCCCAGTCACCATGTATGATACAGTGCTGGAGCCGAGGTCAAACCTGGGGCATCAAAGCAAACAAACACTACACTTCAGATTATTTAAACCACTTAGAGAATTTCCTATTTTGTTAGGGAATTACTTCATATCAGCCCTTTCATTTAATTAATTATTTTGTAAAAAACAAACAAACAAACAAACTAAATTTTTTGTATACAAACAAAGTTCATGCTACAGGCGATGCTATAAATTTGAATTCTCTTGGCACATGCAGCGCTTTCTCCTGGCTAATCAAAAGTATTGTAAGTGCACAAAACTATCATCACTTGGCATCATGACATATTGCTTTAACACATTTTTGTAGTCTAGTTTGATAAGAATAAGGCTGATTGTGTATTGTGGATCTTAAAAATTATATAAAAATAAAAGCGTGAGTGTGTGATGGGCTGACTGACTTCTTGATGAGAGTGTGCCAGTTGGCTCTGAGGAAGTCCCAGCCCAGCTTGTAGCCGTGGAGGTTCTTGCTGACAGAGACGACCACATCTGGGAGGTCCTGAGTCTTCATTATCTCACCGCTGAGGCTCTGCTCCATCATCCTGCAGACGGAAAGAGAACAGCAAAGGGAGAGCAGGGGTAACTACGTCCCCTTAGCTTTAGCTAATAATGGCTGATGTGTCCTGCTTTCCATAATCTACACACCACTTTAGCTTGTCCTGCAGCGGACTAACAGCCATGGCAGTCTTCATGCGGCTCTTGACAGACATTTGCAGCGAATGGCGGTACTTCTCAAACAGGAAATCCCATCCCTCTGGTGTTCGGGCTCCAATCACAAACACAGCCATTGTGATATCAACAGGAAGGCTAAAAACCAAGAAGGTTTTCAGTTCAGATCTTTATACATACTAAAATAAGATTTCTGTTGTGTTATTTTTGACTATGACCCCCAACCTCATGGTGCCATCAGAGTCCTTCCACTGGTTAAAGATCTTGGTGGCTTTGGTCACACACGGAGCATGGTCCCTGACACAGGCGAACAGCAGCAGGTAACTCCTCAGCACTCGCTGAGACACGGAACCAGAGTCGCTCCACTCCTGCTGATCAATCAGCCCCAGGAACAAATCTACAATGTAGCTCTGAGAAACAGAAAGAGCCATTAAATCTGACTGAAAACAGTTCACAACTGCACCTACTGAGCATCCTGTATATTCAGGGTTTTCCTGCAAAGAGGAATTTCTGACCCCCCCTCCAAAGAGGTTTGGACTAAAAAGTTTTCTAGAACACCAGTGACATCTTTAAACAATAAATTGTACAAGTACAATGGACATGGATGGAAATTAACAGGAAAATGCACAGACATTTAAGGTAGCACAGACTCCCTGCATTTAGTGTATGCAGTAATACTTGCAAATCACTTTTAACCTAAAATCCATCTGAGCCAAGAAAAGCCTGACCTGACTCTGACCTTAGTTACAACTGTGTCAGCTGATTAACTCTAAGTGATTTTGGGTCCCTATTTTGTTCATCTTGTGATTACATGCACATGGGTAACGAGATGCCAGTGCTTTCCCACTACGTCACTGAGCCACGTATGAGGTGTGAAGACAAGCCGCAATGTGCCAGCAAACTAACCTTCATCTGATTCTCCAGCACCTTCATGTCTCTCTTTTCCATTAGTTTGTAAAGAGGTACAAGTTCTCCAAAGCCCTGAGTCACAGCCATGATCTCAGTCTCTCTGGACAGGTAAAGAGACAGCTCCAAGGCCGTGTCCAACCTCACCTTCCCTATACTGAAAGACACAAGACAAACTTCAAGTCAACATCATGCCACACTTTTCCCCTTTCTAAGACATGCTTGTATCATAAGATAAATTTAGACCTGACAAGCTGGAAGACATTGTGGATGAGGCTGGCACGATCATTGCCGCTCAAGGCTGTGTGATTGTGGTGCAACAGCTTGATAATAGAGTTCCACCCCTCGCCTGCATAATGAACCATGTAGTAGCCACTCATGTCCACGTTGAACTTCACCCAGTCTACCTCCTCTGGCAGGTACAGGACATCTGAACAAGAAAGAAGAGTAAAGAGAAGCTTGTGGAATTAAAATTAAACATTACAGTTGTTTTACTCACCAGTCTTTGTCTTAAGCAGAAAGCGGTGGATGGTGTTGGAGGCGCTGGTCTTGTATGTCAGCGGAATCTGCCACAGGAATCTAACCATACAACATTATAATTTAAAATATAAAAGATAAGCAGCTGTCAAACTGACACAATTATACAAATTTCCTGCTACATGTGAGAAAGGGAATCTGATTCTCTCGAAACTGTCCAGAATTCATGGCTTAATGCTGTAAATGAGGAAATACTCAGTTTACCCTTCAGTGAGGGAGGGGCTGTCTGTCTTCAAGTACCGCTCCTGACTCAGCCTGACCTCCCGACCTCTGACCTCCACCGTGACCAGTGGGAAGCCCTCCTGCAGTGTCCAGGTGTCCATGATGGCCCTGACGTCCAGCTCATCACCACTGTACCACTTCTGTGTATACACACAAACATCACACCATAAAAACTGATTTGTAACATTTGCTGCACTGTGTCAGAAACAGGAGTGTTGTAGAAATATCTGGGAAAACTTGGCTGATACCAAGCAAAAAGCAACTTACAGAGGCTCCAGACTGAGTTTTGCGTTTGGAGCAGAATTCCATGTGTTTCAGTCGGCCTTCGTCCAGATTATCTGAGCTGCAGATCTGATGGTGAGAAGAATGACATTTAGCAGATAAATATATCATCAAGATGAAAAAGACACATCCATCCATCCATCGCCTTCCGCTTATCCAATTCAGGATCGTGGGGAATGGCTGGAGCCTATCCCAGCTGCCACAGGCTGAGAGGCAGAGTACATACTGAACAGGTCGCTAGTCTGTCGCAGTGCTGATGAAAAAACTATTGTCAGGATTCAGAGGAATGATGAAAAATCAGTCCTCTAATAACAGACCACACTAACAAAGGCACAGTTGCACAGACCACTCACATCAGTCAGGCTCTCCCACAGGTGGCTGTTCACAGTGTTTTGGTAGCTGTAGCGCTTCAGGTATCGGACGATGCCAATCTCAAAAGCCTCAGGAGTGAGGAAGTCCCGCAGCATATTCAGAATACATGCACCCTGAAAAAAAAATAGATATATGCTCAAAAAGTAACTATACAAAATACAAAGTCCTTGAATAAGTCCACCTGTATTTAAGCGTTTTGTTCCAACTGCACAGTTTGGGTTCAGCTTTGGGAACAATAAATCTTACTGAATTTACCTCATGATGAAATGCTAAGATGATCGTTAGTTTCAATATTGTATGCAAGTACATCAACATGAAAGAGAATAAAACAGGTGATCCTCTGACAGAATAAGCCTAACCTTGTCATATGACACATCATCGAACATCTCCTGGATCTGCGTGGGGTTTTCCACAGGGGTGGAGACTGGGTGGGAGGAGCTAAGGGAGTCTACTTCCATAGCCTCAAAACATTTTGCCAAGAAGAAGTCATCCTGGAAGAATGAGAGGATGGAGTCATCTTTATGTACATCTCTGCAGTTTAATCCAGTGTCTTTCTGGTTATGTTAGTAAATAATTTCTAACTTTAAAACGAGAGACAAAAATGAAGAGCTAGAAAAAATCAGCACAAATGGAGACTGATCTGTATGCTCCAGCAGGTCCTGGATCACTCAGTTCTAAATACATTTTTAAGTCTCACCACGTGCAGTTCTGGGTAAGTGATGTCGAGGGAAATAAACTCCATGAACTTGGCGAAACCCTCATTGAGCCACAAGTCATTCCACCACTCCATCGTCACCAGGTTTCCAAACCACTGGACAAGGAGGAAAACATATGAGAACAGCATTAAACATTCAAGTTCACCTTTAACTTTAGTACTGTTACACTTCACTAAGACTGAAAGGTCGAACAGACCTGTATCTACTGCACATGTTACACTCAAAACCAAAACTCTGCATTAGCTTTATGGCATGTGGACTGCCTGCTCAACTTAGTGCGCTAAATCAGCTTCCCCTAATGCATTACTTTCATTAAAAAAATTTTTTAAAAAAAGGACTGCAGCTACCTGATGTGCAAGTTCATGGGCGATGACCTTGGTGATGCCCAGTTTGTCAGAAGCCGATGACTTTTCAGGGTCAAAGAGGAGGCCGGTCTCTCTGTATGTGGTCAGTCCCCAGTTCTCCATTGCACCTGACTGGAAGTCAGGGATAGCAGCCAGGTCTGCAAGGGGAAAAAATTAAGCACTCAGTTGCACCTCACATCCAACTAGGTATAGCTTAAGCTCTCCTCTGAAACATGCACTAACTCATATTGCTGTTTAAATATTCTTCCAAACACGCCTCCATTGTTTATGCTCCAATTTTAGCACAGATGCATTTAAGAAGAGTTAAATGTTCTATTTTGTTTGAACAGAACACTTGCAATGTGAGCCGCCTGCATTTAAATTTGATTTCCAGTGATTTCCACTGACCCTGTTTGGGAAGCGGGTAAGGAATGTCAAAATAGTCATCGTAGAAGTCCAACAGCTTGACAGCAGCATCCAGCGCAAAGGCTGTCTGGTCAATCTTCTCAGGAACAGCATAGACTGAAATCTGATAGGAATCACAGTAAAGAACAAGCATGCTGAGATTTCTCAGTTAAATGCACAGCTTTTTATGCTGTATAGCGTGTAGAGATATACAGTACCTCTATACTGTATTTTATTCAAACTACTTTCTAAAAAAGTATCTATAGTTTCAATAAGAAGATAAAAAGCATCTGTTGTGCCTCTCACCTTGACACCATGCTGGGTCATCTTGCTCACAGATGCAAAGTCCGACACAATGTAGGCAACCAGGTAGGTGCTCATTTTTACAGTGGTGTCGAAGTGATCCTCAAGCAAACCGCCTGGCAACTCCACTGTTTTGACCTGAGAAATGAAGAAAAGAAAGTAGAGGTCAACTGTCACAAACTGGCTCAGTAGGTGACAAGGAGGGAGTTCATGACAAATGGGGGTTCATCCGGGATTTTTAGACCCGTTGATAAGATTAAAGTTGAGTCAGTGTCTATAGCTAATTTAGCTTGTGGTTTGCTAAATGCTTAGCTGGGCTGAACTGCTTTTTGAGTAAAACCTAAAGTAGCTATGGTATTTAGCATTGTGACCAATATCTCAGAGAGTTCCACATAAGATACTATTAGTTTGGATTGGTCACATTCAATTTGAATTGTTCTGTGGTTTTTGCTTGGCCTTCAAACCCATGTTATTCAAGGTTTCATGTCTTTTTAGGTGAGTATAACCACGTGAGTCTTTTTGAGCCACACATCCCCTCTCGTAGTGGTTGATCGGAATAGGAGACCAACCAAGTTTCTCTTTAGTGTGGCAGAGAATGTGGCTAAAGTCAATGTCTTGGGATCATTTCCCTAATTTTTAGAAAGTTGCCAGTTTCTGCCTGCTTTTGGTGCTGGTGGAATTGGTATTTTAATTAATGTTTTAATCTCTTGCCTCTGGTGCATTGGTAAGAACCCACCACAAATATCTGTCTGAAGACTAGGGTTGAGATTAATCTACAGAGAATAATTAGGACTGGGGAGCATGTGCCTGGTTCTTCACCAGTGTATTTGTCTCATAAGTTTCCAGCCTTTAAAGGAGTCATGGTTTAACTATGTGGCGAGGCATAACTGGTATGGGTGTCAGCTTGTTTGATGTGCCAGGTTGTGTGGTAGCCATTTTAATAAATGGGGATGTTTTAATGTTGCATTTTTGATTTGATTTTTCAGGTTAATTTCCAATGTGAAGCTGGAACCTTGATTTTTAAGAGGGCAGCGGGGCACTGATGACCCTCCCACTGTCAAGAAAGTCCTGGCTGTTCTGATAATTGGCTGGTATGGAAGGATTGCCGGCTAAGGCAGCTCACCTGTGTCTTCCAGGCTAGAGAAGATAGCCCAGAAGAAGTGCTCAGTCTCTCTCTTCCACTTCACCTTGCATCAACCCATCGCTGATGTTTGTCTCTTGGTCAGGTTATGTTTAATAAATAACCTTTCATTTAAGTAAAACTCTTGTGTGGACTCCCTCCTTGTCACCTACTCTGAGCCAGTTTATGACATCATCAATGTTGCAGATAGTGTGCATATATAGCTATATATGCAGTTCTCTATGTAGTTCTTTTAAATAAATTTGTAATACTCATAATGACTTATTTGTGCTTAAAATAAACTGGCATCAGGGCATCTATGGGTGAATCTACGTTTACCTTTGGCATGTTGGATATGGCTATGTGGCGTGGCTCTCGGATAATCTGTATGGTGAAGTTGGCTTTGAAGGCGGGTTCATCAAAGCATGGGAAGGCTCCACGAGCAAAAGTTGCTTCAAACTGTGTGGATGCCAGGACTCTGAAAATTTAATTGGGCACAAATGAATGTGGATTAAAGTGGATTAATAAGGATTTTTAAGCAACAAATAATTATTATCTTTTTTTCTTTGTGAAATTTCAGCTTTTACTGGCAATGATGATATTGCTAATTCTAAATTTGGACTAAATTTTACCATAAACTCTTTGTTTTTATGTTCCAAAAAGGAAGATTTTAGTTTAATATCCTAGAATAACCAATGAAATCATGATCTTCTTCATTTGTTTCATTAATTTAATTGTCACAAGTGTAGTTTAGCAATGGTAAAAAAAAAAAAAAGCTTCATGGTCTTACCTGACCTCCCCACTGCTTGTGCGGTAGCTGCTCTTGTAGAAACCGTGGAAACTGTCGGACAGGTTGGCGGCAAACGCCAGCTGAACCTCATACTTCCTCCCTTTGGTCAGCACTGAATCTGACAGCAAGGCGAGCTGATGGAAGCGAGGATACTCCAACACCTGCAGGGGCTTAATACCTTCAGGTGCCAGGAGGTGCACACTGGATATCTTTATTTGCTTAGCATGGAGAATCACAGTGTTGGTATCTTCATGGACATCCAGCTCAATACGAACAACACCAGTGAAGTCGAGGGTGGTCAGGTTGGGGTGTAGACTTAAGTCATAGTGGACTGGTGTGACGGTTTGGGGGAGTCTCATTCGGTCCCAGGGGAAGGGCTGACCATTGGTGGCTATAGGGAGGTCTTTGGCCTTACCCTGGTTTGGTAACTGTGCTCCAGATGAGGGAGAAAAGGGAATGAAAAGCACCAGCAGGAAAGGAGCCACTAACATGGTGACAATACAAGCAGGACCTGAAATAGAGGTAACATAAAACAATTTCAGCATTTCTCTGTTTACTTGTAGTGTTATATCACTAAATATCAAATACCTCGGTGATAGCTGCGTTGTTTTCTTTTTTGTTTTTTGTTTTTTAAGTACTGCAGGCACTTTATAAAACTGCACGAACATGATAAAGGACCGGGAAAAGCATTACTTTCGATTTCGCACACACTGATTCATTTATAATCAAGAATCACAATAAAAACCAGTCATGTTTTCAGAAGCCATAAAACATATTAGCTTATATTCTTACTATTTTTTTTAAAAATTATTTGCGCTATATGTCAAAAATTGCTTACTTACCGCGTCGTCTCCTGCGCGTGGTTTCAGCAGAAATCATTCAAAAATGAAAGTGAAACATAAAAAAAGGGGGAATTGCATGCTGGGAGAAGCCGGAGGAAATGTGTCAGTGAAGCTACTTTAAACTACACCTCTGTAACTGTGCCTGGAAGATTCTTAAATTCATGGTGACTTGTCATGTCTGCATCTTATACACATATTCCAGGAACTATGAGTTATAAAAACACACTGCCCATTTTTTTTCTTATCAAACAGTTCGGGTGCAATAGATTTTTAAGTTATTCATTATATTACTCTACCATGATAATTAAATAGGACAAATGCAAGAGCAACAATGACTCTGAGAAGGAAATGGAAGGAATCAGGAACTTCCGTGTTTACAAAGCCCGCAGTAGATTTATTTAACCACTAGAGGGAGACATTGCTTTGAATAAAGGTGATTCTGTGCCTCTGTGGTTCCAGTCTAAAGTTGGTCCTCGTTATGATAGATTTTACTATTGAGCTGACATTAAATAAAGTGACGATTATTTCTTTCCAGCAAAAAAAAAACAAAAAAAAAACAGTACAAATCGATATTCAGTGAGGATCACTTTCAGGTAGCAAACAGTGCATGTTTGACTCAAATGTGACCTTGATCTGCAGTTCTGCAGTTACAGTCATATTACACAGGCCAAATCTGGCTGCTTAACTTAGCCACAGAACCACTTCATATAAGCCAGATGCCAGATGTATTTTGGGATCTGCGCCACATCTGGCAAACACAAAACTTGCTGTAACACATTTCAAGCCCTTTGTGACTTTCAGGATTTGTCTGGTTCAACTTAACATTTACCAGTAAAGTAAATGAGTCATAAATACCAAAATTAGCTCAGATAAGACGACTTTGCAGGCTATTCACTATCTGAGATAAATGTTTATGAGTTATACAGTATTGTCTTGAGTCAGAGATAGCATGTGGAAAGTTGTGCGTCCCTCTGTGTATACTTGTGTTTATATTGCCTCAGTCTTCCTGTGTCCTTTATTGTTGTCCCCTCATGGGTGCGTGTTCCTTTGTTCCCTGCTTTTCTGGTGCTTCTCGGATTTTGGATTTTTTGCTGCTGTTCTGCTTCCCTAAGTATTTTGTGGAAGAACTCAGCATTAAAGTTAATTTAAGCTCATATCTGCCTGTCTTGCATTTGGGTGCACACTCATGTTTAGCACATATGTTGCATGAAAATGTTTATATTTAAAGAATATCGACTTATATTTGGCCCACATTTATTTATTTAAAAGCAGTTCAGACTTACACAGATTTAAAAGATATATTTTTATTGGACTTGAAGCAAAGTGAATATCAATCAGATTAAAAGTACATCAGAGGAGAATTTTGTCTTTGTTGCTTGAACATTTGAAAGCTCTATAAAATGAAACTGTTTTTAAATTTGACAGTTTGGCTTCATGAATATGGTATTGTTAAAAATCAGCTGAGAAACAAAGCAAGCAATTTCATGAATCACATTCTTCTACAATAAAACAAAAATACGCCAAAGGCTCAAGTTTAAAATAGTCCCAAGCAACAAAGTCCAAGCTATCCAAGTACATCAGTGGTAGATTTTTTTCTTTTTTTGTCACATTTGTTCTCCGTATCAAATTGATTCTTTCAGGTTCCTTTTTTGGAGTGCTCTCATCATGCACAGAAAATAAGAGGAAGTCATGCATGGAGGCCATTAGCCCTGCAAAGACTGTGTTCATTTAGTGCTCTTACAAAATGACTCAACTTCATCTCACAAGATCTATGAGCATACTTCATTATTTATAGGCACAGGCAAAAAGTCTCTGATATCTTGCATACTCAGAATATTAGAACATACTATACTAAAATACTTTCCACACTGGATCCTGTTTGGAAATAATGTTTTTAGTTGTTTCTCATTTAGCAGTGATATATTTTGTTTGTTTGTCTTGTTATTCTTTAAGTTATTAGAACAATTTTTTTTCATAAACCACTCCCTGAATCAAAAACTCGCTTGAAATTAAGAAATTATTCAGAATTAAAGAGAAGAAAAAGAAAGCAAGAGAAAAGCAAAAAGTGTGTAAACAATGAAAATAAATGGATTTTCAGCCCCTCACACACATGAAGGGATAAAGTCCATCAAATCTGCAAACATTAATGAGTAAACTTTACAATGACTATGTCTTGTGGGAGGTGACTCCTCTGGCTCCACTGTCATCACATTCAGGAATCAGATGCAACAATACTCTCTTACATAAGCCTGGATTCATAAACAGCTCACAGGCCCAAAAAAAATTCTTCGGGGAAGGCTCACTGTCAGGATTCAGGTCCAGAGAGAAGGTTGAACTACTTGAGGGTCTCATCTCAGGGAGGAGAATGATAAAACAGGTGGTGATTGGGATTGTGTGCGGTGCTGTCATGCTCGCCGTAGGTATCCTTATTGGCCACTTTGGTACTGGCAAGCGTGGCACCGCTGCGCCATCGTGGGTGAAAGATGTGGCGCGGGATGTGGATGAGAGCCTCGTTGAGAAGTTCTTGTCTGAGGTGGACAACACCCAGATTGAGAACAACCTGAGGTCAGTTGAAGAGACTCTGTTAGTCACACAGCTGTGCTTTTTATTTATTTAGTGCTAAAATCTCAGCAGCACCTCTTTTGAGGCCCAAAGAGCATCATTTAACACCATTACATTCATATTTGTGAGGTTTCTCAAAAGCTAAATTGCCATGGAAGTTTTAAAATGTCTCTTTTTAAACCGTATAATAGATGACACATGACTGAATCAAGCTTATTTTTATTCTCATCTTCCCTCACAGGGAGCTGACAAAAGTGCCCCATATGGCCACCACGTCTGGAGATGAGGAGACAGTGAAGTTAATGCTTAAGAGATGGCAGGACCCTGAAAGCGGTCTGGACAAGGCCTGGAGAGAGGAGTACTGGGTCTACCTGTCCTTCCCAGACCCAGAGAAGCCTAATAAGGTCACTGTAGGTGAGTGAAATGCATGTAAAATGCTCGATGGAGGTGGGGATGGTGCAGTTAGCTTTGCTTTACTTTATGTGTTGTGCTGTGTGTTAAGTGCAGTAAAATTTACAGTAAAAAATCCACAGGATTATCTCATGGAAGATAAAATCCTTAAGGCACTCCTACATCGTTACATTATGTCTATACTGTATATATTTTTCTGTCTTTTAAGAAAGTTACAGTCCATACTGAATCCATCATACCAAGAAAACTGGTATTCATCTATCCAGTTTCATGGTATCCAACACCTTTCACTGTGAGTTGTCCATTTCAGTGAGCCCATCCGATACGGTGCTGCACACTGTGAGAGAAAAAGAGAAGCCTTACACTCCGGACCAAGTGGATCCTGAGGTGGTTCAGCCATACGCGGCGTACTCCCCAGCAGGACACGCGAAGGTAAAGAGCTACAGCCTCATGCATCAAGCACTACATTTAATTTGTAAGTGCTGCATACCTACAGTGTAGATCACTCAAAACAAACCTGAAAAATATCAGCTATACTGAGTTTAAAATAGCTGCTTTATCCTTGTTAGCTAAGCAGAGTTGAGCAGTGATAGAAGAATCCAGTAAAATATTCTTGAAAGAAAAACTCCAGTATTTTATTGCATGTTTGTGCACAGATACTGAGTCTATGAAACTCCTTGTGTTTACATAATACACCACTTTTGACCAATAATTTTCTTAAACAATCATTAAAAAAAAGCAAATGATAGTCATATTTAGGTTACTTGTTATAACCTTTGAGGCCTTACACTGAAGACTTACTGACATACTGTCAAGACAAAGTGTAACTTTAATCATTGCAGTTACGTGACTGCAATTTCCATGAAAGATGCTAAAAAATGATTAAATAGTGGTGCAATAAAAGTACCAGAGTTGGGGGTGGTTCAGTTCATGTACAGTATGTTTATGTGAAAACAGGGAATGAGGAACACACCCAGGTGTAAAATGGATGGGATTTACTGTTGGGAAAAAAAAAAAAATTAAAAAAAATTCACAAAAGCAGTCACTCTTCTCGAATTAAGCAATACTTCTTGTTTATTGGTGGCATAAATTTCCCAACATCTGCAACTTCAAGGCTAAAAAAATTTTAAATGTCTTGCCAAGTGCTAATAAAGTTATTATGTAAACTGAGTTTGTAAAACATCAACAGCCAATCTGTTAAAATGAGCAGATATGTGTCATTGTTCATCTATCTCAGGGCCATAATAAAGTTTGAATGAAAAACGAGGCTCTGATAAGGAAGATAACCTGTCATAGCTCGATTCACTTTATGAATCTGTAAAGTTTTATGTGTGTGCAATGCAGAACAAAATTGCAACACACACAGCAATAAAAAAAAAAAAAAAAAAAAAACTTTTTTCAAAAATTATACAAAATACGGGCAGGGGAACAAGCTGCAGCTGAAGGTGGCAGCAAAAAGAAAGCCAAAGTTCCTGTGAAAGAGAAAAGGGCAAAATTAAGATAAACATCAAACCATAACATGAACATACATTTAAAAAGATGATTTAAAAGATTTAAAAGATGGGTGAGATGCTTTAAGATGTAGTTACAAAAAGATTTAAATCACATTTTCTTCATATCAGTTCACTTTTTTTCAGTTTTTGTTGTTTACAGACTGTTTGTCCTTCTGGTGGTTTTAGGGGAAATTAGTTTATGCCAATCAGGGGAAGCCAAGCGACTACAGCGAACTGAACCGCACTATGGATCTCAGTGGAACCATTGCCATCACCAAATACGGTGGAGTAGGAAGAGCAGATAAAGTGAGTTAAAGAATGCGTCATTCAGTCTCTGATTTGTACACTTCAATCACAAATGTTTTTGGTTACATTTTATAGAGATAAACATCTGAACAACAAAAGGGTAAAGTATGCTTGAGATCTTTCACTACTTTAGTGTCATTTTTTTTTCATCTAATTTACATCAACACTGTTCTGCGAATGCAGCATTTTATTTTAACACTAAAAAAATCTATCACAATATGAGTGATCTGCAGTCTAATAAATGTAAACCAACTTATAATCACAGCACTGAAGCTGGCAGCATGTGAGCTAAATAAACTGAAGCCAAAGATTAAAGCCGCCCACTGCAGGTCAATCAAATCAATTAATCAAAACTTTATGTATATAGCACTTTTCATACAAGTTTGCAGCTATTTATCATTATTTAAAACACAGTGAATGAGGCGGAAGCCCCAAAATTAGTATTTAGTAAATCATGGATGCAAAGTATTGATACAGGTTTATGGTACTTTCACTGTTTTTTCCATTTACAGTATAACAGTAATGATTACAGAATACACATTTCCTTTATAGTATTTTTTTTTTACAATAATATCATTTAATTTAATATTACTCTAATGTCCTTTAAGGTGTTTTTACTGTATTTCCATTTAGAGTACTACTGTAATGTCCATTATAGAACTTCTACTTTAATCTCATTTACAGTATTATTATTTTATATTGTTTTATTTAAAGTACTTTTGCTTTATATTTATTTACAGTACTGTACTTTCATTTATAGCACCATTTCTTAATTTACAGCACTCCATTATCATGACACTCATGCTATTTTAAAGCTGTTCATTTTTTTTTCTTTCAATAAAAAGGGTCATTAAATCCTTCAGAAAAATATTCCAGTTGCAATACAGCACTTTAAACACATACCAAAAAAACAAAAAGTGAGATACAGATTTGTCCTTAAAAATGCTTTTAATTTGTAGAACACGACACTGAAATTACACATTGTTTGGAAATGTGTATTTTGACTTGTTTTTCCAAAAGGAACACAGATTGCTTCAACTTATGGGTCCTCAGCATGCTCTAAACATCCTCTCATGTTAAAGCACACTGATAAATACATATTAAATATCTTCATTACTTTGAAAATCCTGAGTCTGTTATTTATTTAACATTATTGTTACCAGGTACAGGCTGGTTCCAGCAAGGGGCCAACTAGAGTGAACAGGTTTCATGACATTTAAAAACCTTTCCAAAGGTTTAAAAAACAATGATAAAAGTGTAAATTAACCAATAGTTATTTACCAAATGAATTATGTGTCTCATCCAGGCCATCAATGGAGCACCGTATGGTGTCGCTGGTGTGCTTGTGTACACAGATCCTTTGGACATGAATGATGGTCTCATGTCAGACATCAATGAGACATATCCTTACTCCTGGTACTTGCCGCCTTCTGGTGTGGAAAGAGGTTCCTTCAAAAGTCAGTTTGGAGACATGCTCACACCTTACCTGGCTGCCAAAGGTTAATAGCTGCACTTCTCTATGCTCCAATACTATATAAGCAATATAGCTTCAAACACATACAGTATATATGAACCTCAAATCATGTTTAATTAAAAATATATTTATTTTGCAGAGGAAACCTACAGAATCCCACCCTCAGATATTAAAGGCCTCCCTCCTATTCCAATTCAACCAATCGGATATGAGGACGCCTACAAATTAATCTGGTTTGTGATGAGAGTGATCTGCATGTGGAATTGATACACCCTAAAATAAGCAATTATGACTGTAGTCATATATTTTTCCATTGGTCATTTCAGTGAGTTGGATGGAGATCCTGCTCCACCTTCATGGCAGGGAGGATTCAACTGTACCTACAATTATGGCGGTCCAGGGTTCAAAAGTACATCCAGTTTCAATAACAGGTAATCAAGAGTAAAAAGAAGAAAAACTTTAATACTAACTTTAAGGTTTTTTCCCCTTTATGTTAGGGTATAGTAATGCTGTAATGTTGCACCTTTTACTACTTTTTTAAATTATTTAATTAGATAATGTAGAATAAATGCTGTAAAAATTAAATTACTAGCCAGATTGAATATTTTTTTATTCACTTTACAATTTCATGCCAAACATTTAACATTGGGATATCTAATTACATTTATACAAACATGATGCTTCCCTCTGTTTCAGTGAGGTGGAACTGGACATCTACAACCGTGAAGAGGTGAAACCCTCCTCTAATGTCATGGGTTTTATCAGAGGAAGTGTGGAGCCAGGTGAGACCAAGTGTGAATCAGCAATTTAAGATCAGCAGTTTTGAAGTTTATTTCTCCAACTGTGGTGTGTTTATATCCACAGACAGGTATGTGATATATGGCAACCACAGGGACAGCTGGGTTCATGGTGCCATAGACCCAAGCAGCGGCACGTCAGTCATGCTGGAAATTACCAGGGTGCTGGGCAAGATGGTCAAGCAGGGTGAGGAGGATCATAGCTGGAATGAACGACTGTTTGCTTAAAGTTCTAGATAAAGACTTGAACTGTGAGCCTCTCTGTTGCAGGCACTTGGAGGCCTCGTAGGTCCATTATTTTTGGAAGCTGGGGAGCTGAGGAGTTTGGCCTTATTGGATCTACAGAATACACAGAGGTGATCTACAGTTTGTCCACAAGACTGCTCATAACTCCAAGCAATATGTCATAACTGAGTCATTTCAGTGAGTTAATGCATTTTTTTCTACATCCTCTAAACGTGACCTTGTCCTTGTTTCTCCTCCAGCAATACTTTACAGCACTCAGTGAACGCAGTGTCGCTTACATAAATGTGGACATCGCTGTCTTTGGTAAGAAGCCCCACACTCCACCTGTACTACGCATCAGAAGTGAATAAAAATGTATTTCATTCAGCCAGTACAACATAAACGGCTCAGAGGTTTTCCTTCAGTTCTTTTGTGGGAGTTACATGAAATACCGCCAACTACTACAAATTTAAATATGTTTAAAAAAAATATAAATTGCTCCTGGAGTTTTGAAGAAATGTTAAAAATATATAGGCCTAAACGTGATTCTTCTATATGTGCTCAATAAGAAGTAAACAGCTGTGTTAACACACCTGAGATTCATGCTGCAACTCGAAAATGTTTTTGTAGTGATGTTCTTTCAAAACAATCGATTTTTTGCATTTTTCAGCCAATGCCACTCTTGGGGCTTCAGGGATGCCATCAGTGCAGAATATCATCTTCAAAGCTGCAAAACAGGTAAAAAAACAAAAAACAAAAACAAATTACTGTCTACACAACACCAAGACTTTTGTCACTCAGAAACGTGGCTTTTAGTTCATCTGGCCAAAGGACCAGTGAACGTCCATCTGACCATCTGTCCCTTCAGAGGAGTCACAACTCCTCCAAGAGTACTGGTTAAATTTTAGTCAAATTTGCTCCCAATAATCACCTCAGGTCATCACCCAAATCGTGCTCAAGATCATGGTCATACTGGTTGCTTTTACAGGCACTTTTCCATTTTTTACTCCTCCATACTCCTCCTGGAGTGCCGGTCAGATTTTAATGAATCAAGATAAATTTCTCTTGGATATGACCTCCTGGACTTCTCATTGCATTTTAATTCTCAGTAGCTTGTGAAATACAGCCCACCAATAACAACAACTTTCTTTCTAACTTCACACATCACAACAGCCTGTGAACTGTGGCTCATTAGTCAGCGCTACCACTTCACTGATGTTCTGATCTTTGTTCTCCAGGTCAATGCGCCTGGCCGGGATGTGTCTGTGTATGAAAACTGGTTACATTATACAAACAAAACCAGCCCAACCCATGGATTAATTCCCAGGTAACAAGCAACGGCGATGCCTCGTTAATTCCTTCACATCTTACGTTACAGCTTGGGAGAACAACTGTCCAGGATTTTACACAAAATCTGTTGTCTCGATTTGAAAGTTTAAAAAAAACTAAATGCATCATCTATGAGCTTTTGTTAGGTTTTTAATAGAGTACAAGTGGATTGGACACCATAATGTTAGCTGGTTCACTGTTAAAATCCTGGATTATGTGAGACAATGTGAGCTGAAACCGCTACTTAAAAAGGAAAACCTACCTTAACAAAATCTATTAAAATGCTCTTCAGTAAAGAACCCAATAGGAGGCAACTAAGATTCTGATTGGCCAATCCTGTGCAATTTGCATGTGTTTCTTTACAATAATGCGTGAGATACAAGATTAGATTTTATTGTTCAGTTTTGTTGGTCGTATGTAATCATAACCATTTAAATTATTTAACAGACAGTATCTTATTAAATAAGTCTATACAATATGCAACTTAACTGGGTTTTGTAGTGATTTGTGTTGTATGTTCATATTTAATTCTACTGCATGTGTCCCCGCAGAGATCGAGCACGCTCACAACAAAAGGTGTTTAATGTTTTCTGTCTTCCTTCATCAGGATGGGATATCTGACAGGAGCAGGGAGTGATTATGCTCCCTTCAGCCATTACCTGGGAATCACGTCCATGGACATTTCATACACATATGACAAGGTACTGAAGATGTCCTCATAAACTCACTAAAGATACATACAGTTAAATGTGACCGTTGAAGGACCCGACTGAGCTCATTCAGATAATATTGTAACTCTGGTATGTGTATTTGTCTTCACGCAGAGTAAAACAAATGCTCGGATTTACCCTGCATACCACACAGCATATGATACTTTTGACTACGCCTCAAAGTACATCGATCCCGGTGAGAAATGCTGTTTTATTATTATGCTTTTTTTTTTTTTCTTGTAGTCTACTTCTCGTATAGTGAGTAGAATAAAAGAATCCATGCCTAACCCTTTTTCTTTTCTTAAGCCTTGAATTTCTCAGGCAGATGGTTTCTAATTTGTGGCTTTTCTGTTGTCAGACTTGATCATTTAAAGACTTTATCGATTGAAAAGAATGCAAATAGCTCTGTTAAAACATCAGACCCTACTCTCTTGCTCTCTTTTAGGCTTTGTCAGTCATCAAGCTGTTGCCAGGACAGCAGGAAATGTCCTGATCCGATTGGCTGACAGCCTGGTGTTGCCATTAAACTGCACTGACTACGCTGACAGCCTGGAGGAATACCTCAAAACTGCCGTGAACCTATACGAGGAGAAACTTAAAGCTGTGAACATCTCAATGGGTAAGTACAGGAGATCTTTTTAGAGACGCAGGGGAAGAACACTGTAGCAAGCAAAAACACGCTGAAATTTCAAGGTAACACATCATATACTATAATGATACTGTTTGACAGTGTCACAAATGCTCCTTGTACGAAAACATGGATCTGTGTCTCATCCTAATGAAATCATTACTGGGAGACTGCAATGATCTCTGTCTTGTCTCAGAACCCCTAAAACATGCAGTGACCAGTTTTCGTGCTGCCGTTTTGGCTTTGGAGAAGGTGATTCAAAGTTCAGACCTGGCAAATGAAATGTAGGTGCACACACACTACATACGCGCACAGACATATTCACATCGATCCAAACAGGAATTAATTCCAGACGTCTTTCTTTCACCGTGTCTCTTTTTTTTTCAGGCCGCTTAAAGTGAGATGGATCAATGACCAACTCATGCTGCTGGACCGAGCTTTCTTGGACCCTCTGGCTTTCCCAGATAAATATGCATACAGGTAAGAATGTGGCCCAGTTCTGTGGGTTTAGGACAAATAAAATTATAGTGCCTACTGGAGTCTTCTGTATCATACAGGATACTGTACACAGTGAGAGTAGAAAGACTGCGGGTGTTGCTGAAGTCCCACTGTTAATGCTCATCCTAAAACATGTTAATCAGGACATGATTACCACGGTTACACCTATTGTCTTAAGTAAAACATCTGGGCTCAAGAAGGAAGGTGTGCCTGCAGGACCAGAATAATCTAAGTCACAAGAAAAGTCTCTTGGAGCCGCTGGGGCTGGCACAGTCATTAAACCTGTAGTGAAAGGAGTAATAGTGATCGCAGAATACAGCAGGACCACATGTCTGGTGCAAGGGGGACACTGTGAGAAACTACTGAACAATGCGCAGGATGTAAATGCATAGAATGAAACAGCATCCATAATGATGTTTCCACAGTGCCAGTGAGTCAAATCTAGGCCAGTTGCTCTCACACTCTGTTGCTCGTTGCATTTAGTAGTCTTTTGACAAGAGATACAGTACCAGGTGTATGATGAAAATGATTTGCTTGACTGGAACTAAGGTACACAGCTAATATCACTATTGTGCCAATCTTTATTTTATTGTTACACAGGCATGTTATCTGGGCCTCGAGTAGTGCTGGCAAATCAACCTTCCCGGGCCTAGCTGATGCCTTTGCCAACGCTGAGTCATCAGAACAGGCCAGTGACTGGGACAAAGTTCACTACCACCTGTCAGTATTAAGCCAAGCCATACTGCGTGCCGCCAGCACACTGACTGATGACATGCAGATGTAAGCTGGGAGCAAGGAGCTGCACTACCTCGGGAATTTAATCAAAGACAACGATTTGCAGTCAGCAAGCCAATAAAAAGAGACTACGTATGAATGATACTACATAAGGGGATTTGGAAACCATGCAACAAAGCTCATCAGTAAAAAGCAAATGATATCGTCTATTTTTCTTAAGTGGATGAAAATATTTTCATGCACATCGTTAATAAAGGTAATTCACAAAAGATTAACCACACCAGCTGTTCTTAATAGGGCTTGGTTTTGTTTTTGATTGTGGGTGTCCTCTGTGGGACACGACTGAACAACAATAAGTATATAAAGAATTCAAATTTGTTTTTAATTTTTCCCATTCTGGTCATAAAGGCAAAGATGGCTTTGATTTCTTTTATTTTTAGTAATGTTCAATTTAGTGCCATTTGTATTTTGTCAGTTTATATTTATTTGTGAACGTCAAGACTACTACTGATAGAAATTTAGGTCTTGTCCCTAAGTTTGGACACATCTAAACAAGTTTTTCAATGTTTCTAATATGATAGAATTTAATTTTAAAGAACATTTGACATTTTATTTGCTTTTGGGAAAGAATTTTTGGGTCTTAAGCATATGGTGACATTTTTTCCCCCCTCATACAAATTTTCAGCAATGTTTTCACAACAATAATAACTGAATATATGTAATCAGCATGTGCCAACACTTTATCATTTGTAAGAGGTTGTACCCCTGAGCTGCTTGACTGTCTCATAATTAGGAAAAGCAGTTAAGCACCAATAAATGGATTTAAAAAAAAAAAAAAAACCCACACATAATCCACTGGAGGTATTGGATGGTGTGCTGGCGTATGGAGCAATGACTATCTGAGAGGTAAAATTATTTGTACCCACAGTGCAGTTGCAACATAAACAAATAAAATGCTGAAGTTGTCCATATATGGTTAAGTTTGAATTTTAACATCACTGATAAACTCCATGTCAATGAAAAATAACCTGTGTGCACGTCATGCTGTAGGCATACTGCCGGCCTGTCAGGGGAGCTGCAGTACTGGCTCCTGCCAGCAGGGGTCGAAAATGCTTCGACACCTGGACAAAGACTAATATGACAAGCCCAGTCAAATAAGCTGAAGAGGTACTTATACAGATTTGTCTTACGGTTTAGTTTAACCTATATAATCATGTACAGTAAAAAAATTAATAAATAAATGAAGAAAATGTGTTCAACAAAAAAAGAAAAGCAATAAAACCTCTTAGAAAAGAATAGAGTCAAATGGTCAAACAGTGTTAATCACACCCATTTAGTAGAAACATGCTGGTGGGGTTGTAGTAAGCTTTTAGATGAATGAGGTGGGTGGGTTTAATTATTTTAAATAATAATTCTCCTAAAAACAAACACCCCAAGGCAGTGAAAGAAAGTGCCCTAATTTGATTTGAATATTCTTGAATTGCTTTGCTGTAATTTACATGAAGGTAAATATAATTTAGCTGTTTTGAAGGTTTAAAGATGCCTTCAAAGCAACATGTGCACAACAGCCAGTCTGCCTGTTATGCTAGTTTTTAACCTATTTATTGACAACGGAAGGGTGGAAGCAGGAAAATAACCTGTTTAGCTGAGGGACACTGAATGTTTTCCTGAACAAGGTTCAGGATTACTGCATATTTTTTTTCTTCCCACATTACAACCAGTGTATTTCAGGAATGACTGTTTGTTTTGTTGGTGATATATATATAGATGTTCCTCAGTATTTTTAGCAGGGGAATACTTAAGGGTCATGGATTTTTCTTCCCCTTTAGCAGTGCTGTGTGAATGGCTTAGTATTCACAGGGTTTGACTTTAATATTTGCAGAGCTGCTCAGAACAGCAAAGGCAGTCTGTTTTTAGCCACTCAGCACATCGCAGCTTAAAGAAGTCTCTCATGCAGGATAGTAAACAGCTTGCAACAGTTGGATTCAAATGGATGGAATAACTATCCCCAGGCTTTCTTTTGTGACCTTTTGGCAGCTGCTTCATAAATTATAAATGAACTCACCTGCCACTTTGTCAGGTACACCTTGCCAGTCTTCTACAAGGTGCTGGAAACATTTCTCTGAGATTCTGCATATTAACATGATAGCGTCACTCAGTTGCTCCAGATTTCTCAGCTGCACATCCATGATGTGAATCTCCCATTCCACCACAGCTCTACTGGACTGAGATCTGGTGACTGTGGAGGCCATCTGAGTACAGTTACCTCATTGTTATGTTCAAGAAACTAATCTGACATCATTTGAGGTTTGTACTTTGACACATTATCCTGATGGAAGCAGCCATCCGAAGCTAGGCACACTGTGGATAGGCATCAAGTAAGCTGTGCTGTTTAAACAATGCTCAGTTGGTGCTAAAGGGCCCAAACTGTGCCAAGAAAATATCCCCTTACATCATTACACCACTTTCATGTTGATTATGCCAGATTCTGACTCTACCGCCTGGATGTCACAGCACAAATTGAGACTCACCAGGCGGATGAGTGACGTTTTTTTCAATCATCTATTGTCCCATTTTGGGGAGCCCGTGTGAGTTACACCCTCAGTTCCCTGTTATTAACAGACAGGAGTGGCTGCTGCTTCTGCTGCTGTAACACTTCTGTGTCAAGAGATGCTCTTCTACATATCATGGTTGTAACAAGTGATTATTTGTGTAACTGTTGCCTTCTTATCTGTTAAAAGCAGCCATTCTGCTCTGACACCAACAAGACATTTTTGGCTCAGAGAACTGATGCTCACTGGATATTTTCCTCTTTTTGGGACCACTGTCTGTAAACCCAAGAGATGATTGTGCGGGAAAATCCCAGAAAATCATCAGTTTCCACTGACTTTCCTCCTGGCTGTTTTAGGACACTTGAATACTTTTTATATTTTCAGTTGAGAGTAAATGTTGACATACAGTAATAAGTAAAGGCAGTGTTATCAATGAGCGCAACTCGTAGTTTAAATATTGTATTTGCATTGTGATTGACGAGGAAAATTACTTTTGATATGGAATAACTGGATCATGACCTAAAGTCAGTCTCAGTGCCGACATCAGCAATAATGTGTTAAAAAGAACATTAACTATGACATTCAATCAAAAAGAAGAAGCTGGAGCCTTACTTGCCAGTCGCAGAGTTTATTATTAATATACATAGACTATCCCCTCCCCATATTAAATACCCCACAACCCTTCCTCCCTCATTCACCCCCCCATTTCTTCCCTCACCCTCATTTCTCTGCTTTCTTTGTTCTGCCTCCAGAGAGAAAGCTTGTCTGGCTGAAAAACACACACTACTTTGTGCAGCATATTGCTTATTAAGACATTTGCGAAAACATAAATTTAAAAAAACTACAGCTTTTTTTTTTTTTTTTCCCCCCCCCAATTTCTGCTCCAACATCTGACTGTTGTAAACAGAATCTAAAAAGGAGGAAATTTAAAACAAAAAAAGGAGAAAACAAAAAGAAAACAGCACAGTGTCCCTCAGTCTGGCTACATACAATGAACTGGATTCCCGAGGTTTTTGTTTTTTTCCTTTGAAATCACATGTGTACACAGTGGTCTGTACCGTGACAAGTGGACAAAAAAAGAGAATTACTTTCTTTAACAGATGTCCTGAGTTCGGTCAAATCATGTCAGCATGTTTTTAATCATGTCATGTTACACATAAGACATCCAGTCAAGGTGGCTGGTTCTATTCCAGCCTTTGCTTTCACTAGTGTTTGTGTCCCTGCTCATTTGCTCCTCAGAAGGTGAATTATCCCCACGATAGGGGCGTCCCTGATCGTGGTGAATTATCCCCACGATCAGGGACGCCCCTATGATTTGCGGCTTTTCTTTTTTTAAAATCGCAGTTACAATTATTGGTTCAATGAGGCAGTTGGAGCTGCAGGCAGAGTGAAGGACAGTGTGATGCGGCACTAGAGGAAAATTCGGGTGTTGAAGTCACAAGGCATGCATGTTAACACTGAACTCAGAGAGTCGCCACCAGAAATGTTTCTGCTGTTACGCTTGTATCATGCCACGGGCACGAGTCCAGTCAGTCTGTTTTGGTGCGTGTTTATGTGTGCGTCAGTGTTTGTGCATTTTTTTTCTTCTTCTTTGTACAGATTAAAGTCCTGGAAAAGTCCTGCTTTTAACAGCATCCGTGTTAGACTGCCTTGACACTAATATTTCTAAAGTTTAAATCTTTTCAGTGACTGAAGGTGCAAAAAAAAAACAAAAAACCCCACATTTGTTTCTGTGAGATTTTTAATCTGCACATAGAGAATAAATGCATAAAAAGGAGGACTTTTCCAGTCACCAACTCTGTAACATATGTGCACATGTGTCTTGTGTGCTTGTGGCATTTCTCGTGAATCTTTTGAAATCGTATGTTCAATATTCTAGAAGTCTGTTTCCCCTCTCCTCTTTAGGAAGCACAGGAGGGGTCGCGTCGGCATTAGGAACTTCAAAAGGTCAAGCCGGGATCACACGCGGGGGGAGTATTTTGGGTTTCTTGGCACCTCGGTGAAAGATTTCAGCTCGTATGGGATCCCTGTGTCCACTTCGATGGATTTGCGGGAGAATAGCAGCCGGATATCGTTGTGCAAGTATATCTTTCCAGATTTGGAGCTCTGGAATCTGAGAAAACAAGACCAAACACAGGAGCTGACAAAACATTTTCTTTGAATTCCACTTAAGCCTAAAAAAACGACAAAAAAAAAAAGAAGAAAAAAAGGCAACAAAAATTATAAAATATTCAATGAAAAATTGACATGACACCATTTTTTAAAAAATACACACATTTTGCTAATGTTTTAGTTCCTCTTCCTTAATAGAGACACTTCTAAGTCTTTAAAGCCACATCATGACGCAGGATTTCAGCCTTTTCTGGCATAAGAAAAGTAAAAAGCCACACGAAACCTCAGCTGTACCTGAGATGTATAAGGTAGCAGAGAATCTTCTTCCTATCTAGCATTCCACTTCCTGGAGACGCCTCGCCTTTCCCCTCAACGCCCTCCTCGACTGGCACCAGGAAGATGCGGTGGCGCAGGAACGTCATGTGATTGACGGGCATGTCTCCAAAGTTGTAGGTCACCAGGAACATCTTCACCACAGTTTTGTTGGGATTAAATAAGGTCTGAGGGCACGTCACACAACAGGAACAGATGAGACCACATTTTACATTTAATTAAAAAAATATTCCCCCTGATTAAAACCACAAAAGATATGAACAATTCATACACATAGTTTCATTGTTAAAAGATGTATGGTAACCTTTTCTTGCGTTAAAGAATGAGATGAAACAAATGACAAAATTACCACTTGAATGGTCCCTCCTTTGGGTATGCTGTATCCTTTCTTTCCAAGAGGTTCAAGGGATATCACACCCTGTGAGAGAGAGCAGACAACAAATACATCTCCTCAGTCACTGTAATGATGAAATAATGAGACACATTTTAATGCTTATGATCTACATCAGGATTATGTGCACTGTAATAAAAATGACAGCAGTATTACACAATAGCTGTTTCCATTTCTGGTGTGACACACTGATGAGATCATCTGCATATCTGTATTGATAACACATGTTGAACCAAAAAAAAAAAAAAAAAAAAGGAAGCTGACTAACTCTGAAATTACTGCAACAAAATTACTGCAAAAATTACTTCAAAACTACTGCAAAACTTTTGGTGCTTATTAGCACCAAAATGTGATGAAGTAGTAGTGATGAAGGCGGCCACGTGGAAAGTCAAATTTAGAGTTCAAAGAAGTGAATCAAAGGAGGCCTCACATTCACTTTCATACACAACGGATCAAAGTATAAACGAGGAATTAATCAAAAACAAAAACAGCTGCTTTTCAAATTTCCAAGTAGGATTAAAGTTGTTTACACATCGCCGCTTCCTTATGACACTGCTGCAACACTTGTGAATTATATGCATCAGCATATGTAATCAATGCATAGCGTTTCCCGCTCAACTGAACAGATGTGGAGAGTAGCTTCACAGCCTGTGAATAAAAACACATATTTCTCACATCTGCTTCTGAAAAAGCAAGTCAGTATTAATCAGACGTGTATCGTTTTGGGAGTTCTGGTCTCCAAATTGGGTTTATTTCTTCCAACAAGTAAATTATTGTTATACAAAGAATACAAACAGTGTGGTTTATGGTTACACACACACAGACTGACCAGGAAGGGCGAGGGTGCGCTATGCTCTGAGATGTCGTAGTATGTAACCTGCACGGGCAGGGTGACGTGCTGTGGGCAGTAGGAGCCACTGGCACCGATCTCTGCTGTGAAGCCTTCGATGCGGCCTGAGGGGGAGAATCGCCCCTTCAGTATGGACTCCTGGGGTGCACAAGAGAAGGCAAAAAGTGTAGACACACAAGGTCCATTAAAACTGTAAAATGCAGGGTTCATTAAAGACAAGTTTCACTGTTGCACTCTGAGTCAAATTGGCCAGTGAGTCAGATAAACACATGACTGTGAAATCCATAAAAATCCATATTTCATTTGTTTATTTTAACTGAAACCGAAGCTCAGCTGGACGCAGTTATAAAACACGCATCTGTTAGCCAGCAACACTGTGAGCCGAGAGGGATCAACTTTAAAAGCTGTGAAACAGCACCATTTATTTATAATTAAACTATTGAGATTAAGAATCACTTTTTTTTTTAAATCTACATTTAAATGATTGTTAGTAAAGCCTTAAAATATCAGCAACACCTTGATAATGTTCTTATGAGAATGCCCGTCAGTGTAAACGAGCTTCCATTCTTATTTCTAACTGGACAAGGCCTCTTAATGCAGACAAAGATTTGACAGTTTTCCAAAAATGTACCAATAATAAACCATAACTGTCTAAATTAAGCCCCATGTGGACTGCAAAATATAATCCATGGTCACTATATTAGGTACACCAGTACAGTATAATGCAATGAAAAAAAAAAAATTTTAGAGTTGGAGTTAAAGCTCAGCAGTTGTACTGAATTACATTCCATTTGAAAAGTGTACCCTAAAAGTTTGTACAAGTGTATACTGCCAAAGAAGAACCAAGATTACCCCCATCTCCATGTGGAATACATTACACTGGTTAAAGAAGACCTATTGTGTTTCAGCTTCATTTCTGGCATACATACTGTCACAGTGGGTGGATACTCACAATAAACGCGGCTAAAGTTTATGTTTAAGGAATCCCTATGATACAAACGCTCTGAGTGTTCTTTATGCTTGGTTTCAGACTGCTTTCTATTCTTGGCTCTGTAAGATGTCAGTGAATGCAGCTCTGGCTGTAAACACAGCAGCTCCCTGAACTGAGGGGATGCACCAAGGTCCCGAAGAAGATAAATGAGCATTATTTTGTGCTGTAAATAATGTAAAGCAACTGCAGTAAAGTCCAGTAATAAAAATATGGAGCTGGAAACTATCAGAATAGGTGCACGTTAATGTTTTGATTTTGCTGCAATAAATAAACATATAAATAAATAAATAAATTTGCACCTCAAAGTTGCCGAGCAGTGATCTGCTGATGGAAGATGCGGGCCCACTGGAACGTGTGGAACGGCCGGTGTCTGTGTGCCTGCCGCTGCGCAGCTGCCGACTGGATACGACCACAAACACATACACAAAAGAGACCGGTGGTTTGTGGTTAAGATTACACTAATTTTGTCTTAACCAACATGTCACATGCCTCTGACTGTGTCTGAGTATTCAAGTGCAGGCACAAACCCTTTAATTTAGCACAACAGAACAACAACCTACCCTGACTCCCACCTCCTTTCCCAATGTTGACTTTGGTGAAGTCAGTATGACACTCAAACTGGGTGAGAGTTTTTATAATTTACTGCATGCATATTGAGAACAGTTAATAGTTTCTTCAGACCAAATGTGAAGCAATGCCGTGTGATCACTTACAAAGTCTATTCAGAGATGCAAACTGATGCAAATCTGTTCCAGGCATCATGAATAGAGGCAAATATGCATCAAGTCTCAAACATATTACATGATGCTGTGTTGTGAAAGACTTTCTGCTCAGTTTCTCTCATAGTCTGTGGGTTCTCCTGACACCAGTGGAAATGGAGGATAAGCCTCCTGTCACAGCTGCATGATCCCACTTTGACAGAGTGAGGAGAAAAGTGACAGGAGAGGAGAAGGCTTGGAGAAAAATGAGCTACATTGCAGAACTTCCTGGTAAGTTCTGAAAAAGTTCAATCACTGTTGTCGCTATTGGCCGTTACACACACATATTTGTGGATTTCCAACAACACTTTTCTTTACATTCAGTCTGAACACAGTTTTGCTCTCCAGTTCATTTTTAGCAGATGCGATTACAAATAGTGCGGATAACTCACCTTTTCAACCGCAGTCCGTTCTTTAGTCGTCTTCCTGATCTCGTGCAGTCTGTGGCAGTCTGAAAAAAAGAAGACAAATAAAAATAAACATATTATTTTGTTTTTGTCTGTTAATATCCTGAGTTATCATTAAGCTACTCACAAACATCCAGGACTGCTTGTGTTCCTGTGAGCTAAATTGTAAAGTGTAATTGTGTATTTCAGTGTCCTTCTACTTACTGTGCACCGACTAGTGGTTGTTGTGTCATGCACAAATACATTCCCCATTTCCAGGCTTCCGTTCACCGTAAAGGCCACGCAACCTTCAGACGACTCATCACTAGCCAAACCCATGCTACCTGCTAGCCATTTTCTCACTGATAATTTCTCACTCATGATTAACTTATTGTTACTAACCAATCCTTGATTATAGTGGCTCTATTCTGAGCTAGGAGTTCTTTGTCAGCTTGCCAGTTGATACTCACACTTGGTTAAATCCAAAGACAGCATTGTGAAAAATTATCTTGTCCAGCCTCTCTGTGTGACCTCAAATATCTTTTTTTCCCCAGTCTTTATTTACTGAAATCCTCACTTCTTTTCTTTAACTCTGCCACTGATGCCTTTTCCTGTTTTGTCTTGTGTTTAAGTCTGTTTCTCCCTGCTGTTCCCTCACACATACAACTAATCAGTTGCAGTCACAATGATGCCACCACTGTGAAACCAAACTAGTGAACCCTTTTGTAACATTAACATACTCGCCATACCACAAACTCAAAGCGCTTTCTGGCCTTCCAGTGTTTTTTTTAAAAAAAAATGACCAATTCACTTCCAGAACCATTTTTGAGCAGGATGTATGTACACATATGTGCATAAGAGACGCAGCACACTCGTGTGAGGGAACAATGGACCCTCCCTGAATGGGCTTTATTCTGGAGCTGCTCTGCCTGTTCCAGTATAGCATGATAATGAGCCGGCCATCACCTCATTCTTTTTACCTTTTCTCTTTGTGGGGTTTTTAATGCCTTATACAGGATTGTCAAGATAGCAGATTTCTTACCAATACTGATCGAAAGGCATTTCATTATCCACAGTTCAAAAGCATTTGCATGCAAATGTGCCCTCGCTGTTTATTAAAATCAACAGAGGACTCTTTCTTGTAGTAGTTAATTAGAGCCAGACAAGCTTCTTCCCTCAATCTCAATTTCCTTATGTTTTGTGATTTACATAAAGTCAGGATCATATTAATATTTTGGCACATTACTAATTTGATGCTCTTAATAAAATTAATTTGTCACTTTTGATTTTGCCACTGATAGCATGTTGCATATACACAGTAGTTTGAATAATACACAATGCAGTTGTTTTAGTAAATTAGATTACTCAAAGCAAATTTCTGAGAGAGTATGCAGGGTGCTAACCTTAGGCCGGTCCCAAGCAGAGGGCAGCAGGTGGTTCCAATAAGGGGCAGCTTTAGCATCAGTGCTACGACACGAAGCTGGCCCAAGTCCTGGAGCAAGCAACGAAAGCCTGCTTCTCTTAGATGTGGAGGGTCCCTCATCTTCTGAACATGACTCCCCTGTGTCACTTGGAGACAGCAGCCTCTTTTTGGCAGGCCAGTGGCCTCCAGAGAACAGACGGTGGCCATTAGTGCTAGGAGTTTTCTCACAGGAAGTTAGACCGTTAGATGAGGTGGCAGCCTGGGTGGCACTTCGCTCAGGTGGGGAGGATTCAAGTCCAACTTCCCATTCAGTTGCCTCTCCTGGTTCCTGTAGCTCCGTGTGGTGTGGGGGAGAAAAAGGACCTGGGGGACTGGTTGGGCTGGCTGGGTTAGGAGTTTCATATGTGGACATTTCATATAAGTGGGGGCTGGGCTGGCCTCCAGATGACCCATTACTACAGCTGTCATTTCCAGCGCTACCTAGTGAGTGGGTTGGTGTGCGACTACCATTAGGTGTCTCTGTCCTGGCTGAGCTTCCGAGGGAATGACCCTGGTCACACAGATGCCCGTGTGGGTCACACATTGGGGGTGACTTAGGTGAAAGTGGAGCAAATACATCAGGAATGGGCCTATCTTGATTGTGCTGAGCTGGGCGTCGAGAAGGGTTGTGGCTTGGGGAAAGGGGTGGGGACCTGGGTAGCAATCCCCCCTCTGGGTCTCTATGATCCATCTGTATGCAAGAGTACAGAGAACCAGGTCCACTAGGCCCACCTGCTAACCCCATTGCTGCACCTTGACCTGTGGCTGGCCCACACAGCATCCCTCCTTCTAGTGCCTCCCTGTCAGAGGAGTCCCCCAGGTGGGGGCGCTTATGAGTTAACTGAGGCTCCTCTAATCCCCTTTTCACACTTGACCGGACAGGCCTCTGTTGGGCATCAGTGTGAGATTCTGTGGAGGTAGTAAATCCCCCCAACTGGGAGAAAATGGAGAGCTGGTAGACCTTTTGGAGCCGCAGCTCCTCCTGATCAAGGTGCCTGGGCGCCCCTGGTCTGACACCAGGATCTAGGCCCTGTGTTGAGGAGGGAGGCAGGTCCCCCTCCTGTGCCGGAAGATCTAGTGGAGCCTTTTTGTGGGCTAGCTCGACGTGAATGTGCCGCATGTTTCCACGGCTGAAGGATAAGAGTTTAAACTAACTTTTGTGCAACAGGGTCAAGTAGATGCTCGCAAGTGCAAGAGCAAGATGATCCACAGGAGCGGTAAGTCCTACACTTCTTGCTGTGATGTCAAACACTTTGAATCAGGAAGCCTGGCCTCACAGCAACTGAGAGAAACAAAACACAATATTACTATTCAGGAGAAATTTGAATAAAGCAATTATAAATGGTATGCAGCATGGAGGTGTTAAAAACATACTGAATGATAGAAAAAATATTTTGTGCTTTTCAAATCTTTTAACAAAGATGTGAAATTATTTTGTAATGTTTGTAACTTGGGCTCTTTAACATCTAAAAAGTAACTTTAAAAACCTTTTTGTTGAATATATATTTTCACACAGAATATAATTGGCCGACTGCCACAAACAAACAAACAGCATGAGTTAAATCAAGCAATAAAACTCATTCATTATAAAAAAATGCATACAGTTTGCTTCTGGACTGACGACAACCCCTCAGTTTGGCATGTGTTGCCACACCCATTCAACTTTAAGAAATGCAGAACGATATGTTTATAACACTTGAGCCGGGATGCCAAATTCCCCCCTGTTGCTTCCTTCACTGTGACTGCAATGAAAAGGCATGCCTCTAAATGTTGGTCCAGACACGATGCCTTAACAAATTTAAAAAGACTATGATGTGATTTCTAAGTTATAGACAGCAAAACTTTCCTGCCTGAGAAAAAAAAAAAAACAAAAACAGAACTTATATTCAAGACAAGACCTGAGATCAACAGCTCACCTCTGCGCCCGTCCTTGTCCAATTCTGCCCGTGTGGACAAACTGTATCTGGCACAACATCGGAAAGCTGTTTCTAACGGCATGCTAAAGGAACCCGACTAACTCCAAGGCAGTTGTCACAAAACAAAGCCAACATCCCAGAACATGTGAACAGGAAACCACCAAGGACTCCAGAACAAATAGGAGTGAAGGAGGTAGGCACAAGAGCCAAGACCTGAGTGGAAATACAACGGTAAGTGTCCTTGTCAGTGACAAAAGAAATCAGCACCATTATGGATATAAGCATTTATGATTACTAAGTTGCTGATTCAAATTTATGAGGATAAGAAAGGTTTTCCTTTTCCAGTACTAGAAACTAGCTTGGTAAATACACAGTGGCTTAATCTTGTTTGTTTCTAAGGGACATTCTGGATTTAAGCAGTACAAGATGTGATCCTTAAGGCCGAAACTTACCAGAGGTGCAGAGTGTCAGTGACGCAGGAGGCTCTTGAGAAGAAATGTCTCAAAGTTGTTGGTAACTCTAATGGGCTTTCCTTTGCAATTGGCTGAAAGCCAGACACGCCCTCCTTGGTAACCTAGGCGTGAGGTGCGGCATGGCTGAGGCATCATGGCAGGGTCATTCCACCCAGTATTTCTGAAGAGGCAGAAGGACACCAAATTAAATCAAAGATTCAGACTATTCATCCTAGAAAACACAGAGACATGCACATATTATAATAGATATAACAGAAAATCATACAGCTATAACAGCTGTGGATATTTGAAGAGACAGGCTGCAGAGGAAGGAAGACAAAGTTAGGAATTCAATATTTAAGTTTGTCACTGACTGTGAAGCAATGAGAAAACAAAATAATCAAAACACTGCCTTGAAATTTACTATTAATTGTGTGTTATCAAAAAAATAAATAAATAAAAAAATAAACTGCGTAAAAATTCCTCCACGCTCTGTTTCTGTATAACCAAATATCCCATTTGAGGATCAAATAAGGAGAAGTGACTTGAAGCGCTAACTTGACACTAAATGGTGCTAGGCCAGGGGAAGCTCTTTCCAAACCCACTTGGACTACAATTTGGGAATGTGGGGGAGCGGGGGCACTGTGAGCTGTCACCGTGGCAACCAGTAGTCCAAGGATAACGGCTCCTTTGTGCTTGGCCACAAAGAGGGAAAAAGAGACACGGAGCTAGAGAGAGAGAAGGAGACAGACTGGATAGTAGGGGGTTCGGGGGGGGGGGGGGGGGGGGGGGGGGGCTAAAGATGCTCCTCAAAATAAAAAAAAAAACACACACAGCAGTCTTCCATTAGATCTGTCCAGGCACCTAAAAATTTTCACCCCACTGTGACACAAGCCTGTGTTTTATGAAGCTAAAGCAGCTAAATAAACTGAAACAGTTTCATTCAAAGCTTGAAAATCAAGAACGCTAATCTGCATGACCTCCTGGCACTCGTATAAGAGGAGAAGTATAGTTGGTTCCCACTGAGACATTACGTTACCCAGAAAGACAGAAATCAGGTACTTCAGGGTGTTTCTGCATTTCCTTTTACACATTATGATGAAACTGTGATGACGCATGTAGAAATCTGTTACGTAAAAAAAAGAAGTGATGACACAGTCCTAAAGATCGAGCAACAGAGGAAAGAGCTGAAGTGTTCATGCATATTTTCCACTAGATTCAAATACAGGTCTAATGTTTCCAATGGTGGAACCCAAATTCTATACTATCTAATGATCTGACTGGCTGCACTCTTCATGACCTTCAGCAGGTGTTTGAATTACCTGACTGAACAATAGCATTTATGAGCACATCCTGTATTAACCTCCTGAGACCTGAGCCCCTGTTAGCAATGCATTTTTAATTTCTCCTACATATTTGTGATTAGATGGACCTGATATGTATATAAACTCAGCTTCCTCTTTGAACAGGAAGTTGTATTTTGTTACATACTTTTGTGAAAGAAAAAAAATGTCCTGAGATGTGGACAATGGGATTATTTGGAGCATAACCTAACAAAGTCAACTAAATCTAAAACACTACTGAGCCGAATGAAGTGCAGCAAAGCCAAAATGTAATGTCCCCATATGTGGTTGCAGGGTTTCAGGAGGTTAAATATATTATAGTTGTAACCACCTAATTCTACATTCAGTAAGGATAATACAAGAAGAGAGAGATATTCTGTCAAAGATGACACAAGAATGAAAGTACTCAAAAAAAAAGGAAAAAGAGTAACTAAACCTCAACCCCCTGTATGCATTATAAGATGTTTATGCAGTTAGAATAGATTATATATGGTCCCTATGCAATTACACACCTTTGGGAAATCCCAGGCCCCACAGGTTTAGTATAAAGATGAGCACCTCTCCTATTTTTACAACAAAACATCTGGTGACACTTCATATTAAAGTAGCCATATTCTCATTTAGTTGCTTATTAGCCTGCATATTATCAGTAGATTGGCTCTTATTAAGTCATATTTAACCTCCTAGTTATTTCTTGTTGATATTGAGTTATGCTGCACATAAATTACAATCCTTTGCTCACTATGGGACTTGAATGGGATTTAAATCTATGCTATATCTGCAAACCCTTCTGAAACCCTACTCCATAACTTATGCCCTAATCTTAAAAGCACCTCCTGAGAAATGTAACTACCTGTTACCTCTACAATGGCTGTGAAGTCTCTCTTAATAGCACTAAATAAATATTGTCTATTCTTATGTAACAAAACTCAAAACTAAGTTTAACTAAGTTAATACTTAATAAGCAATAATTATTCTGAGGGAAAAACTCAGAGTTAATGGTAATAGTAGTTGTAGAATAGTAGTCCCACAGATTAAGATATAATTACGTGCTTTTAGTGAATAATAAAGAGCCAATGTGTTACTAATACGCATGCCAATAAGAAACTACTTAAAGCAGAAAGTGTTTGCAAACATACAGGTGCACATAAAAAAAAACTGATTCTTTCCAAGCCAAACTATCCATACTGCTGCATATAACATTTCCTTACTAGAAGTGGGAATATGTGAAATACTATGGCAGGACATTTCCAATATAAATCCTGTTAGCAGAGGCCATTCAATTTTTTTGTTAATATTTCTTTGAGTGGGGGAGGGCCAAACCAGACCTGTATCAGTCAAACATTTTTAACAAGTCAGATAAAGTGAAGTGGCATCTTAAAAGTGCACCATGGGTAATTATATCACACACACACACACACACACACACACACACACACACACACACACACACACACACACACACACACACACACACACACACACACAGAGATTTTTTTTTCTGGGGGGGTGAGAAGAATGAGAGAAGAGTCAGCAATAGTATTTATAGTCATAGCCTGTTGCATATCCCACTTGGCCCTATGCAAGATCCCACTTGATTTCTGACCTTATTTTGAATGAGTAGGAGGCTGGCAAATGCTGCCTAGCCCTTCTCTGGCTCAATCCAGCAACCAACAGAAAAGGGAAAAAACTGGCTTCACCCCAAAAATGTCTCAGGTTCCTGGATATGGTGCCAGTTCAGACCAGCAAACCTATTCACATCTACATGTTAAATCTGGCCTGTTTGACATTCATATGACCTGTGCAATCTGAAGTATGTGCTTCTCGCAAAATGGAAAAAACAAGACAAAACACCTGTACATATAGTAACAGGAACAGCCCAGGTATATATGCAATTTCTAATAAATGTGCAAATTGTTTCCAAACAAGTTGGGATGCTGCATATCATTCAATTATGGTTTTTCAGCTCATATTTTAAATGACCAAATTTTGTAATTGTAACTTGTTTATGTGTTACTCATTAAGCAGCAAATAGCAATTCTTATTAATTAGATATTTCTTATTAGCAAAATTCATTTGTCAACACATATTCAAAAATATCAGCAAATATATTTTTTATCATCGACATCGAATTGTTTGATTTAATCCTTAAAATCTATTAACAGCCATTATTGTTTTCAAAAGAAATCAAACCCTTTAACATTTTCTTACATTTCTTTGACTGAACATTAGTGATAATAAGAAAGATGTTGCACATCACTAACTATATTCTGCATTCAGGAACAGACAGAGAGGTTGGAAAGGCCAAGATGACAGAAAAGAATCAGAAAAACCTGACAGCCAGTCAGAGAGCAAAGAGATAAAGGATGAGGGGATCAGAGAGAGGCTACGGCCAAGCCAAAGACCTTGAGGACGGTATAAATAGAGCAGGAGCACTCAGAACCCCCCCCAGTGTCAGGGGCAACCCAGTGTGTTCATGGCTACATAAATGAGCAATTATGAGATCAGTTGGTTCAGAGCACACAAAATGGTCAGCCAATGAAAATTAAAAATAAATTTCCAGATGCAAAACCTTCTTGAAATGGTTGAACAAACAAAATGCTTCCAACACAAATATTGCTAAAATGAGATTAAAATATACAATAAAATAACACTATCTTGAATTCACATGCATTTATGAATGAGGTCAAAATACAATGTGCCCAGGTAAAAAAGACAAATGAATAAAAGGCAGTAGGAGCAGGTTAAGAAACCCACTAACAAAGTGGTGAAGAGGACAATGAAATGATTGCTTAACAAAATGCTTAGTTTGACCAGTCCCTAGATCTGGATCAATGCAAGAGCAGACTGAGTCACGCTTACAAAAAAACATCCAAAAGGAAATTTGCCCATTATTAAATTATTAAGTTCAGTATCTTTGAGACATGCCTGCTATGTGTGTTGAAATATGTACAAGTTTGTCAAGCCATAGGCAACACTGTGTGTTAGTGTATGAGCATCCTCCAGGGCAAGGAAAAATGTGGTCATGAGGTTGAATGCCAAAAGTGTTGGTCAGATGACATCAAGAGGCCCAGGAGAGTTTAACTCCATCATCATGAGAGGTGACGTTAAGGATGTGGTGGATGCTAACAGTAAGGCGCGTGGCTTACATACATGCACTCATAGTTCCACTTGATAGACTAAGAGCTTATGAGACTAGACACCAATCAGTGTGGGTGGCAACTAGAGCATTAGTATAATAAACAAAAGACATCTGCAAAACAGGCAAAAGCACACTTAACACTCTGTGGCTCCATGCAAACGTTGAAAAGCTGCACATGGGTGGAATACACGCTTGAAAACATACTCAAGCTATAGCAGTCATTTCCATACTGTGGGGGAAGGCACCACTGGTGGGACATGGAGCCACTCCTAATAGAGTGAAGACAACCAACAGAAAATGTTAATTGAAATTAAGGTGAATAAATAATTTTAGGCAAAAATAAACAATAGTTTGCTGATGCAATTGCACCGATGTTATACACCTTTATTTGATTAAAGCTCACTGTGGATCCCTTATTATTGTTAACGACTGATTAAATTGTAGGATTTGTGGCTTGAATTTTTGTGTGGAGTGGAGCATAAACTTTTTTCAGCTTCTAAAATGAGGCACCCAAAAAATGATAACTACTGGTCTATAAATAAGTAAATGAATGTAGAATCATGTCATTAACAGGTAATATGTGATGATTCTACCTAAAAACAAAACAAAAGTAAAGTAAAATGTATGGAGATGACAAGATCAGTCTTTCAGGCTACACAAGAAATCTCAGAAAGGTAGGCTTATGCATATTCATCACAACATCCAAATGCCATCTGCAGGCGTGCACATAAACACAGATGCACACAGACTCACATGCCATTGAAAGCACTACCACTGTCTTTCATTTAGCAGTTAGCAAAACTGCAGGGGGAAAAAAAACATGCAAAGGGTAAATACAGAACCTAGCAATTTAACCCAGCAATGGATCAGGTTTGTTTCAAATCCTCACCTGATCTGAAGAACAACAAATACACTGCATAATTTAGACATTTTTACTGCACACTCAATTACAGTACTCCACCTATAGGAAATTGTTTCTCAGAGGAAGCAGCCAATACAGCAAAAGCACAGCTTTTAGTTTCCTTCTTATTAGCCATCCACCTATTTTCCTGTTCCAGCTATCACAGGGTGAGAGGCACGGTATACTCTGGACAGGTCGCCAGCCTGTTGCAGTGGTAACATAGCGAGACAGACAACCATTCACACTCACATTTACACCTACAACCAATTTTGAGTCACCAATTAACCTAAAATGCATGTGTTTAGACTGGGAGGAAGCTGGAATACCCGGAGAGAGCCCACACAGGCACAGAAGATACGAACTCCACACAGAAACACAGCTTGGTTCAAACTCAGGACCTTTTTGCTATGAGGCTACAGTACTAACCATTGCACTGCCGTGCTGCCCCCCCCCCGTTTTCATTCATTCGCTCTGATGGAGAGAAAATTGCAAAGCAAAAATCCGAACCCGGACAACTGATGGCAAACAGAAAGTCTCTCCTCCCCCAGAGGCAGACAAAGACTTCACAGTGGCATTATGTGAACTGTGCAAAATTGATTATTTTTTCTCAATTTACAAGAGGGGGGAAAAAGTGGGGCATGGGGATAGGTTTAACGTCCACCCTGCAACAGAATTCAAATAATTTGTTTTCGGTCAGTGACATTCATTGTGAAAACCCATTGCTAGGTGGTCAGATGCACTCTGACCTCCTTGTGTCCTCAGTCCACCCTTTACAGAAATCCAGAGGCGTGATAGCATCAGCACGAAGTTAACAGCCTCCCAAATGTCCTGATTGTCTCACCAAGTTTTAGCAGATCCACCCAAGCTACTCCCATGCCTGTACCGTGTCTGAAGGCTGATAAACAAACACACCAAGAAAAAAAAAAAAGTTTAAAGAGAAAAAGTCGCTGGGTGCTCCTGCAAACAACCAGCCGTTGAGTAGATCATTATAGTGTCTGTTCACAAGGGAGTGGAATGACAGCTGACTGTGTCTGCTGCGTTTCAGTGTGTTAAACACACTCAGAAGAACAGGAAGTGGCAAAGAAAGACAACATACCAGAGAGAGGTAAAGTTCAATGAAACTGATAAACAAGAGCGAGACAGTGTTAGAGTTAACACATATACAGCACTCTGACTGGAGAGTAATTGCAGTCTAAACTAAGCTGGCTCAGTGACATAGTTGCTGAGAATGCCTTTTTGACACAGGGTCTGTTTCTGTTTCTCCCTCCCTCTGCCTATCTGTCTGCCTGCCTTTCATGTGGCCATTTTAGGAGACATTGAGTCATTCGAGGCCAGCTGACAATATGACAGCAATCAACGGGAACAGCTTTAGTACACTTGACTTGACACCAGGAGAACTTGTCTCACTCACCCTTGCAGAACGATTATCTCTCTGTCTCACTCTGTCTTTCTCCTTCCTTCCTCTATTTCATCTGGTGGTCTTGAGGGGTGACTCTGTATCTTCTCTCTGTTCTCTTGTATATTTCTGTTTCCACTGGGTCAGGCTGCCTTCTCGCTATTAACTCCCCGGTTTCTTGTCTCTCTTTGCTTCCTTCCTCCTGAATAGGTAATGTCGACAGAGAGAGAAACACGTCAAGTTGTTCTGCATGCACTAGTGATCCATCTCTCTATATATCCTGTTTTCTGCCCGTCTACCTCTCTCTCCACCCTCAGTCACACACATACAAAAATGAAAAACCCATCAACAACTCGCAGCCCCGATATGTCTCACTGGTTCCCTCCCTTGTCTTTTCTCTTCAAAGCCCTCCCTTTCCCAGTTTTTTTTTCCTCATTCGCACACCTCTAAAAGTATCTTGAATACAAAAGCTATTTGGCATGCTACAGTCCCCTCTCACCTCCCACTTCTCCTCTTCCTCTATGTACTTTCAGGCCCCTCCTTTTAAGCATTTTTTAGCTATCCTACATTCTGTTAGTGCGTGTGCTTTTCTTTCTGTTGGTTTCCTCTCAGCTGATAGAGCAAGGCATGCTTTGCTCACTCAGCAGTGAAGGCATGGGGGGGTGGGGGGGGGGGGGGGGGGGGGGGGGGGGGGGGGGGGGGTTGCTTCCAACTGATTGGCTCACCAGAAAGGGGGGTCAGCTGTAGTGCCCAAGGCCCTGATTGGCTGGGGGAAAGGACTGCAATAGAGGGAGGAGGTGTGGGCAGCCATAAGCCCGCCCACCTGCTCCCGCTTTGACTGTTGTGCAGAAGTAGAGAGCAAGCCTTAAGAGCATTTTGCATAAAGTGTACACTATTAAAAGTAAATAACCTTGTGTACAGTTTTCTTCAATCACATGTGTGCTTGTATTGATTAAAGAATAACTGTTAATGAAAAAGTTCACGTCAAACCTGCTAATATCTATACAATCACCCCGCCCACCACCACACACACACACACACACACACACACACACACACACACACACACACACACACACACACACACACACACACCTTTCTTTACTGGCTTATTTCGTACAGACAAGGACACCATTGGATATTAAATGCACACATGACCTATAGCCAGAAAAAGCAGAAGGCTTATCTGTGGTTGGACTGATAGAGCAATAAATGCATGTGAAAAGTTTATCAGTTGAGGACCAGGAGCAGCCCTCAGTTCTGTGTGTGTGTGTGTGTGTGTGTGTGTGTGTGTGTGTGTGTGTGTGTGTGTGTGTGTGTGTGTGTGTGTGTGTGGGACTATTTCAGCATCTGTGAGCTAATGAGGAACTGCATGGTGACTACGCAGGAATTACGTCAAATAGGTTTTTTTAAGCAATGCACAAGAAAGTGCATCACTTACATGTGCATGTATGCAGTGGGTGGAAGCTGCACAGAGCACTGTGCACAACATACATTTGAAGCTGTCAAGAACGCATATCCAACACATATTTAGCACACTAACCCTCCTAAAGATACAAACTCGTACCTTCCTGTCTGCTCTGCATTTTTCATTTGGAAAACTAGGCTGACTTGTTATCAGATGTGTGCTGGATGAGATATGTGAGACAAACAGATTGACTGCTTACTTGTTGTGTTAAGTTTCATTCATTTCATATCATTCTCTCTGTAGGACTCCCTCTCTACAGTATGCCTACCTCCTACTCAGTTTCCATCTGTGACACCCTTCCTCTGTTTCCAAAACAAGATGGAATATTTATTCCTGCCAAGTTGCAGCTGAGTTTCTGTATCAGCTCTGTTTTACAGAGGGGGGGGGGGGGGGCATAAGTTTTGTGGCGTCTCCTTTAACAAATGATTTTAAGGTTATAGCTTCATAACAAATTATGAATTAATGCTAAAAAAAAAAAAAAAAAAAAAAAAAAAACCTTCATGCAAATTGTAAAATATATAGATATACACACAAGATATGATACTACCTGCAAACACAAGAGATATATGCAAATACCTGATTACAAATTTAATTTCTAGCACTCTCTCAGGCAAGCATCCCAGTTTATTTGAACAGATTAATCATTTGGCCTCATAGGCCAGCATCAAATCACATTTCACATGCTTATCTTCATTCCAAAACCCCCAAACTATAAAAACATAAACAAATAAAAACATTAAATGCCAAAATGAATGATTTTTGTTTTACTTGGAGTTTGCTTAAAGAACTCAACTAGTATCACTGTAGCTGTTTCAACTTGTACTGCTTATTCAGAGGTGGATGCTTGGATGATCGATAGTATGGTCAGACTGTTTTTTTGTTTTGTTTGTTTTCGTTTTGAGTGTGTGTGAAGGGTTTAAGCTAACAGAGAGGAGGCTTGAAAAACAAGACACGTCTTCAGCCACATACCTCCAAATATAGAGATGTGGGGATAGGGGTGAGCAGGGGGGGGGGGGGGGGGGGGGGGGGGGGTAGACGGTGGAGGAAGAACCAAAAGAAACAGAGCAAGATAAACTCCCAACTGAAGACTGAACTGAGCTCCTGGCTCCATTTTTTTTTTTTTAAAAACAGAAAAAAAAACTTGTAAGAAAGTCTTAATAATGGGTAATTTGTGTTCCTAAATAGAACTTTATTTAAAGATCATGTGTTTCAGCATAAACAAACACACACAACTGCACCCTTCTGTCCCTTTAAGAGTCAATGTTGCTTTCCATATTTGGAGGGAAAGGGGCGTGTCCTCCCGCTGAACACCCTCCTCCATTCAAGGGCACTGAGTGGAGCTGAAGAGAAAGATGTTGAAAACACACACACACACACACACACACACACACACACACACACACACACCACACACACACACACACACACACACACACATTCCAACAAAAACTCACACTGATGCAATTTTGACTTGAGCGCATGACAGTGTTTGTTTTGATGTCTTTATGGCAGAAGAGGTTCGGACTTTCAGCCTTAATATGAAAAATGCTGCCTGACATATGCCTTGTTTTTGTAGGCCCCTCAAAGTGACACCAGCTGTGTTTATGCAGTTTTGTGGATTACATGGGTTTCCATGGGTTACATGGCTTAAAATATAGTCTCAGGACCAACATTTACAATGCAAATTGCCTACAAAAGAAAAAAATAGAAAATCGAAGGTACACTTAGTTTAAGAGTGGCTTTGACTCAATCTAAAACAAGGTCTATAACCCTCTTATTCAATCAGTGACTAAATAAAAGGAAGGATTAATAAGCAGAGGCAGAGGAAGGGTGAGAGAAGTCTGTGTGTGAAGAGGAGAGCACAATGTCTGCAATCCAGAGCATGTTTAAAGACAGACTCCTTGTTTTGGTGTCTGACTAGTGTGTGTGTGTGTGTGTGTGTGTGTGTGTGTGTGTGTGTGTGTGTGTGTGTGTGTGTGTGTGTGTGTGTAAAGCTAAAGTAAAGATGTTAAGTATCAGTAAAGCTCATATATGCTAAGGAAATATTTACATCTAATATTTACAAGGATATTACAAACACTTGTGCATGTTGATGACTCGCTGCTTCAAATCCACTTGAATTTTATGATGCAATGTTTCTGGTCTGACTGTAACAATTACATGAATATGTCTGCCAGAATAAGGTAGAATAAGGCAAATATATTGTAGGATGGCTGATTATTACAATTACACTTTTTGTCCTTTACTGAAATGTGAAAGTTAAATTAAAGCCATTTAAAATGATTTTCAATACCATTCCATTTTTGGTACCACACAACTCACAGGATTAAACTTGGAAATGTAAAACTGGCTAACTAATTTGTATGTAAATGCATGTGTCAGCGCAGAGTAATAGGTTTCCTAGTTTCAAACATTTTAGCTTTTATGTTGCTGCAGACCATTCACCATCTTTCCCCCAGCACCTGGACTTTATAGTAGAACAGGGCCTCTGAATGAGACCTTTACCTGCCCGTTTCAGTGCTATAATTCCACAACAGACTTTACCATAAACAGATAGCAAGTTCAGGTACAGGTGCTTTCTCTGTTTGTAGGGTAAGCAGTTGATTTTATAATTTCAGCAAATAAGCTAGCTCTATCTGACCAATAAAACACAATGGTTGGACTATACAGTTCCATACTGTACTCTACATATAATCGGATAGCTAAACAGAACAGCATGTAGGAAAATTTTAAGCTTCCCAAATAAAATAATTAACTGTGGATTGTATAGAAAGCATTTAATAAGAGAACATTGCTGTATGAAGATTTTCAGTTAGTCCATTCTAAACTCAAATACAGCATCCCTGATACAACATTAGCTCCTTTGTTGTTGGTTTGTTTGTTTTTTAACAGCAATTTCCACCCCTTGTGTATTAATCTAATATGCAGCGCAGCACTGTGAGACAATGTCAAAAGTATGAAAGGAGAGAGAGTGCATGGGGAAAAAAATGATGGGGAGGAGTGTGGCACCCTGAGTCTTGGTGACAGGCTCGGCCAGCTCAGAGGATGGAATGTTCCAGAGAAATATGTTGCTTATTCACAGAGGACAGGAAATAAAGCTATGTGTGTCTGTGTGTGTGTGTCTGTGTGTATTTCTGCCTCTCCCTCCTTCTCCTGGCCTTTGGGTACTTCTTTCTGTCCATCTCCTTTCAATTTGAATCAATTCATTTTTTGCCTTTCATGTTTAGGAAATTCACACAGCACAGTGGTGTTGCACCATCCTGACTGGTAGAGGCTAAATGTAGTTCACCCTACCATCTGTGCAGTGAAACATCTAACAATCATACTGTCACTATTTAATCAGTTAATCCCACAGATAACTGGTTACTAACCAAAGCGGATAGATGAGAAGATTATGATGGCAGTTAGAGATCATTAACACACACCTTTTACAGGACGTGTGTGATCAACAGCAGAATGAAGGGAAAAGACAAGCAGCAAAGCACAAACTTAGAGGCAAATCTTGAATTCAATTGCATATTTGTAGACACACGTTTACAGAACGTCTCTGAGGATGTTGCAGCGCGAAGTAGAGAGAAAGGTCTGAGTAGAGTTAATCTGAGATCCATTTAAAACACACACACACACACACACACACACACACACACACGCACGCAGTTATTAAGTAGCACTTAATAATGAGGAGTATTGGCACGGTAAGTGTTGCTCTCTGTTTTGGACTAAGACCACCCTAATACATTTTCATTAAAAATAAACAAACAATCTCGTTCCAAAAAAGCTTTTTAGCACAGTTTCAAAGATAATCTCTGTCTACACTGACACACTTTGACTATTCACGTCCATCAGGGCCTGTGTCGCTGCAAGTAGGGAGCAGCAAATTTCTTGCTTAACACAACATAACAACAACATAAAGAGGCAGAACAAAAACTCAGGCTGACGAAGAAACTAAATATAATGTGAATATTGTGTCACAAAGTAAAATTATGGTGACATTTTAGAGTGGTATTGGGATCATTATCCATTGTCAAAGGAAACCAGACAGTGGGAAAGGAGTGCCAATAGAAAACTGATAAAAAATCAAAATATATATTATAATGACAAAAAGGTACTTAGGTCTAGCTAATATGATGATCCTACGCATAGCTTAAAAAGATTACTGGTGGAGAGTCAACCAAACATACGGGCAACCTGATGGCTGTGTAAGTCTCAAGCTGAGTCGGTTTAACTCCTGGCCCAAGTTTGCTTCATGTCATTCCTCAGCTCTCTCCTTTGCTATAATTCCTGTCTCCATTTCAGCCTAATTGCTGGCTGCTTGTCCTCTGCATGTTGCATCAGGCCATACACAGAAGAAATCCTGCCAAGGACTAAGATCACTGCAGTCTGGACCAAAAAAATAAAATTAAAAAACAAAAAAAAGCTGTTCTCTTGCTTTGGTGAGAGACAATCTCCAATGAGGCCTACTTTGGAAATACATACAGCCCTGCACTCTTTGAAGCAGTTAGTCTGTACCACAGCTTTAAAACTCTTTAAAAGGACATCAAGTGCTATAATGTTTTCAGTGTTGGAGGAAACACACTATTATGCATGCTTGTTTAATGCTGGGAGAACTCTGACTCGGCAGCTGACTTACAATATACAGTTTCCATTAAACCCAACACACTTCCAGTTATACTCCCAGGCGTAACATACTGCAAACATCACCTCTGCATCTTTGCCTTACTCTTTTTTTTCTCATTTAAAACACATTCAACATTTTTTATTCAGTGTAAAATTTCATACCACTGCATACCCAGAATCCACAAGATGGGATATGCACACATGGAGGGCTTTGAAGCTACACTTGGTCCCCTCAGCAACGGGAACAATATAAGAACAAAAAGGAAAGCTCATGACTGTTTTGACCAATATAATGCACATGTCTTCTTACCAAGACCAACCCACTAATTCTGGAGCATATGAACAGACTATATGAAATACGTTCAGATGCCGATCACTTATTAGGTACACCTGTTCAACTACCTGTTAATCAAAATATCTAATCAGCCAATCTTACAGCAGTAATCCAATGCATTTAGGCATGTAGACATGGCCAAGATGATCTGCTGAAGTTGAAACTGAGCATCAGAATGGGGAAGAACGGTGATTAAGTGACTGAACATGTCATGACTGTTGGTGTCAGACAGGCTGGTTTGAGTATTTCAGAAACTGCTGATCTACTGGGATTTTCAGGCACAGCCGCCTTTAGGTTTACAAAGAATGATCTGAAAAAGAGAAACTGTCCAATGAGCTCCAGTTCTCTGGGTAAAAATGCCTCGTTGATGTCAGAGGTCAGAGGAGAATGGCCATACTGCTTCAAGCTGATAGGACAACAGCAACTCAAATAACCACTTGCTACAACCAATGTATGCAGAAGACCAGAAGAGCGCCGTTGAAGCAGATGGGCTACAGCAGCAAAAAAATGCATTCTTCTCCTTCAGATCGTGATAAGGCTCGGCAGTGGTTGCAGATGGCAAGATAGTCCCTGGACTCAGTCAGCTCTTTTTTTTGCATTGCCTGAGCTCCAGGTTCAGTGAATATTAGCAATGGAGACAACGGTTCAAACTGATACACCTTAGGACCACCATGGTCCTCAACCAGACTGCTTTAGATGATTCCTGTTTCAGTGGTGCCTTGAAGCCTTCTTTTTCACTTACCTGGAGAAATATCTGTTTATGTAATTGCAATTTTTAGTAAGAAGAATTAGGCTCAAAGATAGTGGTGACTCTTTGAGAAAGCTACAACAAGACAGGGTTAAGATGTCTGAAATGGTGAATTTTAGCCTGCAGTGGAAGCTCTCTTGACTCCGATAGCTCACTCCACCACCTTCGACCCAGAGCAAAAGAGGGTGAAATGGTTAAAAATCAGAATAGTAGATATGCTTTGGTAACAAGGAGCAGTTTTCCTCACTTCCCTGTAGATTAACACCAGAGTTTTAAACAGGATCTAGGCAGAAACAGGGGACCTTTGTAAAGAACAAAGAAGTCTGATGATTAATAACTTAAAGGCAGTGGTTTGCTAGATTAGTTGTGGAAGTCTGATGCCACCTCCATGGTAAGGAAGAAGGCAAATATATCAACAGTAGTGGCCTACCACACCAATGTTTGCAGAGGATAAGAGTCATTCCCAGGGTCATTTCTAGGTCACTTATCCAACTTGGCAAAACAATTGTGTTGTCAGTGGTCTTGGAAAGGTCTTGGTAAGGGGATATTTCCCTCAGAAGGAACAACAATTGAAGCTTGTCTTGCTTGAGTCTCAGAGATGTCAGCCAAGCAAGCGGCAAAGTGGGATGAACAGCTTGCAGTACTTTACAAAAGCTTCAAGTACTTTCAATGATGCAATACCATCAGGGAAGCTTGTGACTTTATCCAAATTCAATCTGCTGTCAGAGTCATAAAACATTATCTTCAGTGGCAAGAAAAGCAAAGTGTCCTGCAACAGATGGAAAAGGCCTAAGCACTGATCTCAACATCATTTAGTTTATTTTGGGGGGGGGGGGGGGGGGGGGGGCTAAGCCAAGAACTGAACTGTGTAATTCTCCAACATCTGTGGAACAAGCTACCAAGTATCTTGAATTCCTATTTTTTGTATTTTTGCATGTTTACTCCACTTTTTATGTAGTTAACTGGCAAATGCAGTTATTGTAGGGTGGCATTTTTAATCCATCATTAGATTTCATCATTAGTGTTTTTGCACTGTACATACTCTACAAATTATATTTGGTTTTTCCAAATGCATGCAATGTTATTTATTAGGCGTGATTTGGTGATATAAAAAGATTTTAAAAAGATATGTCAGCTGGGATAGGCTCCAGCCTTCTTCTGCTCCCCCTGAAGCAGAAGAGAATGGATGGAAAAGATTATTTTTAAAAAAACAAAAATTATTTATATAGCACCAAATCGCAGCAACAGTTGCCTCAGTTGAACTGAACTTGCTGGGAAGTTGAGAAAGATTTATTTCAGGTCCCACCCACTTCCTGCAGCCAGCAATTACTTAGCCCATAGCCGCTTGAAGTTGTGGAACGTCATTCACTTTCTATAGTCTCTGGTCATCGTGTTACTACAAATTGCTTCTACTGTAGACACAGCCTCAGATCCACCATTTGAGCCTCTCCAGCATAACATGCAGTATCATCCCTTTTCATAATCAATCAGAAGCAACATATTAAACTGACAGTTATGGAAATCGCTGGAGCAATCTGGAGCCTGTGAACACTTTTAGGCTGTTTGAGCAACTTAGAACAAAATACACTAGACCTGTATAATTCCTGAGTCTTCATTATTATCTTATTTACTGCATTGTTGTCCTAGTTCTGACTGTCAGTAGATCCCTGACAACCAGGTCCACAATGCTAACTTGTTCCAAGCATCATGGAATTCTTTGGCATTTCCTTCACTAACCTACACATGGATTAAACTACTAACCTCAGTAACACATATACAGGGATGCTGTAGGTTTGCAAGAGAACTAACTGCTTCCTCTTACTGACAGACTGCGTGGTGGACTATTTGCCCTTTAATGGTAAGCTTGAAGCATGGTTTAGTTAATGTGTATGTAGGAAGCTCTTTTCATGCATGTTCTCTAGACAATGTTGGGAGATTCATGTAAGGGTATTTCCAAAGTTCTCCTTTCTTACATATAGCACACAACAGGAAAAAAATTATATTGTATCATGCCACATGTTTCCCAAATCTGTTACATCACCTGTGTTTGTAAAGTGTGGAGCCCAGCTGCTCTAAATTTAGAAACCAAAATGTTTCCTCATTCTGAATGAGGTTATGATAATCTTGCTGAAAGAGGGATGGCCTTCCCTGAAAGATGTATAATCTGGACTGTAGCATAAATTGTTTGAAAACCTGTGTAAATTGTTCAACATTAATGATGCCTTCACAGATGTTCAACCTACCCAGGCTATGTGCACTAATGGATTCCCTACTTCTGAACAGTTTAGGCCTGGAGGACACATGTCTGTAATTTGTCTGAAAAACAAATTAACATTTTGATTGATCAAACCACAGGCCAGTTTTAAACTTTGTGTCAGTCCATTTTGAATGAGCTCATTCCCAGAGAAGGTCTTGCTTATATAGAATTATATTACATTTTTTTTCCTTTGCGTGACTTCATATCCAGCTACAATTAATGTTTACTGATAATGGTTTTCAGAAGCATTCCCAAGCCTATGCAGTGATTTCTACTACAGAATCGTGTGTGCTACAGCGCAGAGCCACCGGAAGACCCAAAGATCACGGACATTCAATCTTCCTTTTTGGCCTTGTCCCTTGCATACAGAGATTTCTCTAGTTTGTCAGATTTTTTTTTAATTATATTATGTAGAATCTCAAAATGACAGGAAAAAACAAAACAAAAAAACATTTAAAAGAGCCAACTGTGGCAGAGAGTGTTCCTGTGTTCCTGTCAGCTGGCCACTGCTTTTTGGTGACAGCTTGAAATTTTATACTAAAAGTTACATGCAAATCCTTGTGCATCAACATTTACTTGTTGCCTTCCTCTTATCTTAAATCTAACTACATTTATTATGCTTTTTTATTGTTATTCAATAGACATAATTCAGCTCCCAGGACAGAAGTACAATCGTGATTACGCACGCTCAGTCACACATACACACTAGAGATCAATATAGCCCCAGAGCGCTGTTGAGTACTCAGTCTAACCCACACAATCATCTGTAATCTCTGACATCAAATCCTGCCGAGACACACTGGAGGGCTGACAACAACCCTTTATCAGCAAGCCTTCATCGGCTCAAAGCATTTAATAGCCACCCCCACTTTTCACACAGACATTCAAATCACTGCCAGGTAGAGACGTTGAAAAAGAGAATTGCAAGTGCAGACAAAAACCATCATAAGACAAATGATACAAAAATTATATTTGATTTGCTCAAAGACAGGGAGGGTATGCAAAGGCCTGTAATATTGTTTGCCTGGACTTTATCTTAATCTATTCAGACAGAATCATTAGTTTCCTAAACAGCCTAACTAGATCCTGGTGGCTCTGTATACTACTAACACAGTGCTACTGATGATCCCACTCTTGCTTAACTCAATGTACTTGCCTGCTTAGTCTGCACAGAAGCATAAAACCTGATTTAGTTTTATTTGACTAGGCTGAATGTATTGGTAGTTGGGGCTTTCCTCTGGCTATTTTTCTTTCATGAAAAAACGAATGCCTTACTGAGTTTTTGATCACTCCCTCCCTTCCTTTTCTTTGGATGTGAGAGGATTTCTCTGGTTTTCCCGTCTCACCTGAATTGGCTGAATTAATTTCTTCTTTTTTATTTTCCTTGTGTGCCTAAGCATGAGGAAACCTAAGCAAAAGGTGTTTGTGCATGGGACAAGTCCAGACCCAGGCCTGCTGAACAACATGCATCTTTGGCTTCAGGGCTGGATACAGCAAAGATCTGCATGACGTCACACTCAGCTGAGGACAAAAGCCCACTGCTTTCTCCCAGACAGAATAGTGGGGGGTGGCTGTCAGAGCAATGCATGGACAAGCAAGAAAGAGAGAGAGAGAGAATGAGCTGCAGCTGTATTTGCTGTTGCAGTATGTGCAGCCTGTGTGTGCAAAAATCTTCACTTTACATATATGTAAGACAGCAGCTGAAATCCCGTATGCATGTGAGCTATATAGATGATGCAGTGTGAGACTGCACACACATGCCTAATGTGTATGTAACTGCCATCATGCTCTGCTTGTCAGGACAATGAGGGATGGTGCACTGCAGCTAGCATATTAACACTGTAATAACAGACTCATGGAATAATTTTTACATATGCAGTGACAAAGATTCTGTGCCATCATCAAATGCTGTCTTCACTGCATGATGATGCAATGTAACTCCCAAGTGCAATCCAAGGGAACAATACACCCACTGCACTCAGTTATATCCCCTCTCCTGTTAGCTGTACAGTGATCATCATCACTCCACCCGCTGAGCTACAGTCATAATCTCACAGATATGCCATTGCTGGTTGATCCCTCCTTCTTGCCTGGCCCATATATGCACAATCCCAGGAGTACAGTATGCAGTTATAATAATAATAATAATAATAATAAAATTTCTTATGCATTTTAATGCCACACACACCAGTGATAGCGATTAATGCATTGGGATTTCATTGGGAAATTCAATCACTTCTCCCTAACCAATGCAGATTGTATAGACACATAAAGAAAGTGTGAGGAAGGCAGACAAAGCAGGGGAACGCCCCCTACATCCTGCAAGCTACTGTCAGGTCATCAGCTGGCTCAGGCTGGATTCCACTCATTCTTCGGCCAGAATAATAATTAAGACAATGAAGACCACTTGCATGCATGATCATAACACGAAAAAAATGTCACTTAAACAATCCTGAAAATACTAGTTAGACCCATATCAATTTCAACACAACCCCACCTTTAAAGTTCACAGAATGCTCAAGCTAAGGGAATACAGCCGGGCAAATTGGAAGATTTCGAAGTCTACTCACCTCACAAAAAAATACAGCCTCAGATGATCTAACAGGCAGTCTGAAGTGACGCGTCCCTGTAGTCTAGCAGTTTGGCCTTTCTGTTATTTGTCTGCCGTATTAACTGCTGCGTTGTCGGTTTCCAGGTAGCTGATGATATGGGCCGAAAATCGACACCGAAGCTAAGAGACGTTAGCCGCATCTACCGTATATCTAATAGGTAAAATATTCGTACAGTTTTAGTCTCGTCCTCTCACTCTATCTTTTCACATAGTTTGTTAGCTGACAGAGCTACCTCCCTTCCTCTCTGTGCCACTCTTTTTTGTATGTGTGCTCCCAGCTGTTTTCGTTGTTTCAACCTTTGCCTCACATTTCTCCTCTGTCCCTTTAAGCAACAGTGTTTCCGGGGTTTGCGTGTAAAAATATCAAAGGCGGGGCTTATTCACCAGCTGAGCGCCTGTCATTTAAGCGATTCGCCGCTTGGATTCCGCTTAACCAATCATCACGGGTGTTTTCTTTAAATATGCAGATTTATTCTAAAATACGGTTCACTGATTGGCTTATGGATTACCTCAAGAACCGCCCAGTACACGTGCATTTTCTTCCCTCCCAGTCTTCAGTGCCAAGGATAGCTTTTGTGTTGGAGCTTCGACAGTTCCTTTATCCATTATTATTTAAAATAATAATACAATAAAGGCATGATCGGAAATTAAAATGAATACTTTAATAAGAACTGGCACCGATATTTTAAAAATATCTTTAGGTTTTACGCAACGATTAAATTCGCAGTACAGTTGGTAACCCCCTTCTTTTCCTCCCTTTCCTTCTTGCTCTGGATCAGCCATAGCCATGTTGTCACAAAGCTAAGAATAGCTCAGCAACACGTTGTATCCCCATATTGCCTTGCAGCTGCACTGAACTCCACGCCCATATACCCAGTGCACACTGGGGCCTGATTATACTCTGAGGAGGAGGCAGCTTAAAAAGATAAAAGGACGGCCTATAAGCTCTGACAGTTGAATACAAGATCCTGCATTTACTGCTCTTGGCTGTTGTTTCTTTGTACTTTTCCCCCTAGCAATAAAACCAGTGTCGATTTCAGAAAGTCACTGCAAAATCACAAATTTCTTATTTTAAGTGTTAATACAGATATTTAACATCAGTGCATCCATAATGTATTGCAAGAGGGAGCATTTGAATGTTACTGTATGAATCATATGTTCCACCTCAATCTGAAGTGTCCCATTAACAGAATATTTTAGTACATCAGTGTAGCTTGTGGTGACCACAAATGTATTTGCTGTCGACCCCCCCCCCCCCCCCCCCCCCCCAAAAAAAATATATGTAGTTAAAAGGCCCATATATAAAGAATTCTAATGAACAAAAAAATGACACTTTTCTAAACATTTATAACTCATCTAAAAGTGACAAAATTTACATATGCTGCCCACAAACATTTTCCAGTATTTCATTCTCTGAAAAAGGAAATGAAAGCTCATCACTTGGTGACAACAGCTGCTCTTATTATGTGTATTTCAGGTTTGCATAGCTACAAAAGCACAGTGGTATTCAATCACTTATGTTTTATTTCTGTTACATAAAGACAGAGCCAGATCATAAAAAAAAAAATCACAAACTCCACCTGCCTATGCCTACGTTATTAACTTAATGTTGGCAGTAACACACAAAGGTGCTTTTTATTTTAGTTCCCTGCGCCCCCTTCTGTTCACTTGTCATAACAGTCATGTTGTCCTCTGCTGATCAGAATCCAGGACTTGATAAATGTCACTGATTTACAGTTGATCGAATAATGCAGCATCAGTTCTTTTAAATGTCCTGACATGTTGCAAGTGTAAACATGCAGTTTATTTATTATAAAAAAAAAAGGGCAAGAAACAGAGCTTACTTTCTAATAAATATATTTAGGACTTAGCTGAGTAGCCATTTTTTTATACAAAGTTAATGTTTTTACAGCAAAACTTGAAAACTGGGCTTTTGTAAAGATGGTTAAATACAATTTCCCATGCATGTACTATCAATGCACATATGGATGTGTTATCAGTTTGAGCATTTCCAGTACAGCTCCTCAAACTGTTATTATAACCCTTAGTCACAAGTTACAAAGTATATACATCATTTTGCTTCTGTATTCTCACACACTAAATTTTAAGCGTTCAGCTGATCAGTCGTTCTTATTTTCTTTGACCCTTCTGTGCCATGTTCCCGCCTCCTCTTCTGTCTGTGCTTCTGACCTTCTTCTTGCCTGAACTGGTGCCTGTTGTGGGGAAAAAAAACCATCACATGCATCACTGGTCACTTCTGCATGTGATTGTCATGCTTTAAAAAGGCTGAGTTACTTCCAGAGATAATTTAAGGTCATCAGCACTCTGCAGATAGAAATTTGGTGGAGAATAAAATATAATATATTTTAGTTTTAGTAATGTGTTTATGGGAATTTTTGACCATTCTTCCAGAAGCACATTTGTGCTTTGCATTGCGTTTGGTGATGTAAGGTCTGGATGCAGCTGCTCGGCCATGGAAATCCATCACATGAAGCTCTTAATGCACTGTTCTTGAGCTAATCCAAAGGACACATGAATTTTGGAGGTCTGTAACAACTGTCTGTGCAGAAAGTTGGTGACTTGTACACAATCTGTGCCTCAACACCTGTGATTTTACATGGCCTACTGCTTTGTGGCTAAGTTGCTGTCGTTCCCAATCGCTTCCACTTTGTTATAATACCAATAACAGTCGAATGTGGAATATTTTGTAGTGAGGAAATTTCACAACTGGACTTGTTGCACAGGTGGGATTCACTGAGCTCCTGAGAGCAACCCATTCTTTCACAAACTTTTGTAGAAGCAGTCTGCATGCTAAGGTGCTTGATATTATGCACCTGTATTCACTTTAGGCAATACAGTGTGTGGATATCAGGTGCAGTGAAGAGCTTTGTGAACTAACCTGGACTGCCAGCGTCGACCGCTGTTCCACACTCTTCCAAAGGAAGGAAGCCAGTTGGCGTCTGTATGTGAGCTGTGATCAAAGTTGGCCCCCACTCTGTTTGGAGGAAGCTTCCTCAGCTTCTCTTGCTCCTCTGGCAAAAGACAGATGGGATTATACTCCAATCACAGAGATTTTTAACTGGTTTAATACAAGTTTATGTGAATATGTTATTTTTATCACTCAAACTAACTGCCGGTGCAGTAGCTGGCCACATTTGGCCATTATGCAACTTCATGCTTGTAGTTCTAGTGTTTGTGAAGGTGCAGCAGTAATAAATACATTTGAATTTATTGCTTTTCCTAAATGACAGCGATGCAATAAATGGCCGTAAGGAAAAAGTAAAGGGATAAAAACAGCAGATCACAAAATGCTCCTGACTGCCCAAAAAAAAAACCTGTTCAATTCATGGGAATATGTCTAATTATTTCAATATAGTATCCTTCTTACTGTGCTTGAGGAACTCTTGGAGTGATGGGCCAATCTCTGGCTGTGCAGCAGCTCCGGAGGTCCCTTCCAGGGGATCATCTTGAAGCCAAGGAGGGACGGCACCTACGGCACACAGAGGTTATACTGCTTTATCAAGCAGACAAAAGAGTTTCCTGCAAAAGCTTTAAGTGTGAAACACACAATACGAAACCGGTAAACAATTGATTAACTTATGAGAAACCAAGGTTTGTCCACTGATGCACAATATAGTCAGAGCAAAACCATTAATCACTTATTTTTAATCCATCATGCAATATGATTGAGCAGGTGTTTGGTTGCAAAGTTATGTAAAATTTTAGAGACAAGAAGTCCTGCAGCAGATGGTGTGGTCTCCAGAGAGCTCGAATCAAGATCACGAAGAGTCAGAAGGCACCGAGACAGACTAAGCCTATCTATCTGCCAGCCTATCTATGAACAACAGTGAGTCAGGATTTAAAAAATATACTATGAAATCCTGTGGATGGCTCATTTTGGAGATAATTTGTCTGAATTTCAGGAGTGGGACCACACCTCATATACCTCCCCTTCCGGTTCTCTGTCCATATTTGCCCTTCTACACTACAAGCTGTTTGTTCTCAATTATGTCAAATCTAAATGAGGTGGTCTCAGCTAGCGAACTGTAACAGTGGGCAAAAAAAACAAATCAAGTGTCAAATCAATAATAGTAATGTGTACGCAATGGCCACTTTGTGAGGGTTTCTTTTCAGCTGCTCATTAACGCAAATATCTAATCAGCCAACCACTCGGCAGCAACTCAGCGCATTTAGGCATGAAGACACGGTCAAGACGACCTGCTGAAGTTCAAACTGAGCATCAAAATGGAGGTCCAACTACTACCAAGGAGTGTCCACAGTAACAGTTTAACAGTAACTCTCAAAAGCAGTGCTTCCACTGATGCTGTTCACAGTGAATTTGTTCACAATGCAAGTTCTTTTTTTCTGTTGTTTTGGCCACCCACATATATTTTTTCAGCACCACATGAAGTCATACATCACTGTACCTGTATGAACGTTTCCACTGTTTGATGAATCCTGTAAAGGAGAAAACAAGCGATAATGTGAGGTCACCGCAATTGTACGAAAAGTTGACACCACAATGTAAAACAATTAACTGATTTAAAGTTAATACTTTCTAAATAGTAGCTGTCAGTCTACCTGATAACCTATGAATGTCAGGCTTTGTCCTACTGATGTCCACGGCATTTCAACCATTGAGTCGACAAAGCTGCTCCCCGCCTGCTGGTCTGAACCTTGACACATGAATTGAGAGCTGCTCCCCAGACAAACAGGTGATCCCCAAACAAACAAAAGTCATTTGAAGTGTGATTGATGACACAGTGTAAAAAGGCTACAGTGTTGCAGATGGGACAAGGGTTTACCTGACAGCATCCTCTACAGACGTGTCTGTGCCGTTGGGTCCGTTCAACAACTCGGGCTCTGCATCACGCTGATATTGATTCAGGAAAAGCCAACAGTGGTTCACAGAGGAAGTCTGACATCTAATCATTTTTCACCTCAGCTTTTATCATCACAAACCTTACACATGACATTACCCAAAATGTTAACAAACTTTTCTCTTCATGCCCTTGGGAACCAAAAGTTAACCACCTGCACTATTCTTAAGAGTTAAGAATAGTGCATTCTTAAATGAAAACAACAATGAATGCCACAGTGATGGATACTGCCACTGCATCGTTGGAACACAAACCTCTAAAAGAGACTGTAAGACCTCCTGGCGATGCTTTTCCCGGGCTCGTATATGCTCAGCTTGCTGCGGCCATGAAAAAAAAAGAAAAGAAAAAACTAATTACCATCAAATATCACAAATGTGGATAATGTACCATTCCATAAGACACTTTAGCAATGCTGAAAACAGCTCTTTGGATGATTATCAGGTCAAAATTTCAATATAACTTTGGTTTATGGCTGTAATTAACTACATCTGCATGTTAGTGCTAATTAGCAAACGTTAACATGCTGGCAAAATAAATTAAGATACCAAAGAGGAAAGATCAGCATTTAAGCCCCATCTATGTTACTATATTAGTATGCTACTGTTAGCATTTAGCAATACTGTGCTTTAATAATCCAAAAACAGCACAGCTGTATGTAGATTTAAATATGATGTTGCAATACCTGTTTAATGAATTCATCCTCCTTCTCCACAAATGATTCCAATGCTTTTGCTACCTCAGCTTTAAACCTAAACAAAAATACACAATGCAGATGAAGTTTATTTCACACACGAACTTTAATAACATCTAACTACTTCAGGCTCAGTAGGCTTACCTTTCAGTTTCCTCCTCTGTGATGATGACCTTGTCTCTAAACTTTGGGTCGGCTTTATTTTCCCACCAGAACTTGTGCGTATTCTTCTTGTGTTCTGGGCTGAAATCAAATATATTTGGAAAAATGTAAATTTAGTCTCATATAAATTCATATGAAAAAAAAGGAGGCATATTCTATTAACCTAGGAAATGCTTGAGAAATGTATCCTGTGTTGATAATGGGTCTTTGTGACCCTCTGGATATATTACATATTTTGCTGGAGAAAAAGGAAATACAACCCCTGCAGTGAACAAAGATTAAGGCACTCTCCATATGCAGGTTTAGGAATCACTTTAAAACTGAACTTGCCATGTTTGCACATAAACAGGAAGAAATGGAAACAGTAAGTCAGGCCCCAGTGTTTGCTTCCTGATTGTGTCTTATCAGTCACTACAGGACCTTCCCTGTTTGATCACAAAGAAGCAACTAACCCTCTGCTTCCCATTTATACTAGCATGTGTATGCACAGATATGTGGTCAACTAATAGGCGTTAAAAGGCATTTTCATATGGATAATTTTATCAGACTGTGTTGAAACACTTGTCTGGACACTGATCACTTTAAAACAATAAAAAAAAATTGCAGCATACCAAACAAGGAAAGGATTCAAAGTGCTTTCAGACAAAAAAAAAGAAATATCATAAATAAATCCTTATCAAATAAGACTTACGTGGCCATATGTTCCAACAAGCCTCCATAAAGGACAGTCATGTTGCCGTCTGTAACGTTTCTCTGAATTTCACACCCACAGCAGTAGCACCAGAATGTCTGCTTGTGCTGGGTGCAATCAAACTTTTCTACTTGGGCTTTCTTAAGTGTCCGGCGAGCTTCCTTCACCTGGGAGACAGTAGATGAAACAAACATAGAAGCTAAAAACTCTGACTGGAATTAAAAACAGTTGCATACAACTATACTGTTGTAATTAACCTTTAGCTTCATGAATTTTAAAATTATATCAGCTTGGAAGGTGTAGTTTGCTGTGCTGTTGAATTATATTGGGTTATATATGTATGTATGTTTACTATTACATGTTCCAGATACACAAGAGGGAACAAAACAAAAGAACTAAAAACTTTGAGCAGGAAAAGCCAACAGTGGTTCACAGCAGAAGTCTGATTAGCTTTGTCAACTCACACCTGGAAATCAAATGACATTTACTAATTGGCAGCAAGTCAGTGTTTTTCTGCTGTATTGTTTCAGATCAATACTCTTCTGGCTAAATGTATGATAATGTGAAAAAGCTCTGAGGGACTTGGAAATAGTTTTACAATGAAAATGTGCTCGTATTTGTTTCCCTGATATAAAAATCAATAATCAAGAAAACTACAAAGCAAATATTAACATCTGCATCTCCAACTACTGTGTATATACAAATGAAATAAGAAGAAAATTTCAGACATGGCAAAGACCTATAATATGTACGTATGCACATTACAATATTTGAAGCTGTATATGTGAACTGTTCAAATGTTTGTTCAAAATTCATTGTTTTAAGGAACTACTCGTAAACCTTACTGATAAAATGCAGTGACTTCAAAAGTCTTACTGACTAAGTCATGGAAACATGATGGAGATGCATTAAATTACATAAATTATAGGAACAATAAATCTGCAGGTGATGTACATAAATGTAATATACATGTAATGACAATAATAAACCAGATTCTATTACTCAAAAGCATAGCAATATTAACGTTATAGGACTATATAGACCTTCTGCAAATGACACATTTTATGATCAGTTTACAAAAATCCTTAATGAGTGTAATCATAACAGAGCTAATTCTTATGGGTGATTTGAATTTAGATTGGAAAGACAAATTAAAGAGAAAAAAGCTAAAAAGTATAATGGACAAATATAATTCAATTACTGTAATCAAAAAAAGGAAAAAAAAGCAGGCAAATGTTTTTAATTGTATTCCAAAAGGTAGGCAAGCTGCATTTAGTAAAGAAATACATGCTCTGAAATGAAATTGCATAATAATATCTCTAAAGAGCTTGAGAATTGTTGCAACATTTTCATTGATAAATTAATTCTGTAAAGAATCATTTTAAGGTTCAGAATAAAAGCAGAAGAAACTTGGATGATGAAAACCAATAGAATCTCAGGAGTAAGAAGGAAAATGCACTTAAAAAAGAGCTATTACATCAAAAATGGGCATAGGCTCAATTTTATGGTCACTAAACCATTGGAGTCTCTTTATAATCAAACTTTTATTTGAGTTTTGAGCATTTCAATTAAATTATTTTCCAGTATATGGTAGGTGTTTAAGATTTTAAATAGTCTGGCCCCTCCTCCACTGCTTCACTGTTTTAACTTTCACACAGGAGAATCCATCAAAATCACAAGAATATTGTCAACTGAAGACTGCACTGCACCTTTTTTTAATCACTCTTGTTTTGTGCAATCAGCATTCTCTCAGCTTAATTGAATGCACTGCCTGATATCATTAAGAACTGCAGCTCTAAAAACAGACTGAAAGACTCTCGGACTTGTAAACATTGGTATGTTTTTTTCTTGTTTGGTGCTTATGGGTGTGTGTTTTGCGATTTCCTTTTTGTCATCTTTTATTGTTGCAATACTTTGCATGGAATCTGCCAGGGAACTGCAGATGCCAATTAGCTTTAAGCTAACTCTTTCACAATGTACCAAATGGTAACATTTATGTTAATATTAAACATGGTCCCTTTTCAAATAAAATCAATACAGATAAAGAGGTAAAGATATATAAATGATATATACAGTATTTTGTATATACAAGAAAAACTATATAAATTATAGAAAAATAAATAATATTGTATTGTTACAAAGCTATCCAAATAATACCACGTGTTACATATAAAAGAATCTTAGACTACTCAATCAGAAGAAGGCCACATTATCTCTGGTGCTTGAAAAAGGCAACTGGACTTTTTTAAGTTTCTTGAAGATGTTTCACCTCTCATCTGAAAGCTCCTTCAGTTCTAAAAACCAAATGGTGGAGAGACCCAGGTGGGGGGTGTTCCCTGGAGGTGGTCGTTGACCCACTATTGTTTATGTGCATAATCACATGAGCCAAGGTGTGAAAAAGGGTGTGGGTCATTACAATCAGTGGTTTTGAATGACACCAATGTGGGACTTCCCCCTACTCTATCACGTGCCCTATTGATGTGATCTGAAGAAAGGTGTGAGTCGGGGTTGAGGTGTCTGGGATGGGAGCGCAGGACTGTACTGTAGATGCAGTTGGTGTCATCAGCCACCACTTCTATTCTTCTCAATCCAAAATGTGAACACTGGCATCCTTGAAAGAGTGTCCTTTAGGTGCAGATGTACAGCTGAGACTTGTCTTGTCAAGGTGGCTTTTCTATGTTGTGCCATGTGTTTGTGGAGTGGCTGTTTGGTTTCTCCAATGCAGATGTCCGAGGACTCATCACTGCACTGGACAGCATACACTATGTTGGTTCGCTTTTGTCAACGACCACCTCCAGGGAACACCCCCCCACTAAGGTGTAAATACCTGGGTCTCGCCATCATTTAGTTTTTTTAGAACTAAAGAAGCGTTTCGGATGAGAAGCTCAGGTGCCTTTTTCAAGGCCCAGAGACTACCATGACCTGTATGATTGAGAACCTACACAGTTAAACCAGGCCATATTATGTATGTTGTGCTGGTGTTAATCAAGTTATGAATAGTGATGTACCTCATGGTGGCCGTTCTGTAGCCTTAAAATATACATATAAAGGTGGTAACAGGAGTATAATATTTCGCTGCACAGCCTGCTAATCAAATTTTTAAAAATCCTAATGTTACTCAGAAGGAAAGCATCTCTTGTATTTTGGCGACAGTTTGCATCTATCGTTTCTATCCGGGTTTGATCAAACTGCACAAGATGAAAAAGACCACTTAAAATATCAAATAGCAGCTTTTTTTTTTTTAAATAGCTGACTATAACCTGCTTACCTTTTCTATGAATTTAAGGAGAACCACTCTGAGTCTACTTTGATGAGTTTTTCCAAAGATGTGTCCCTTCCCGTTGAATGTTGTTTGTCTACAAACAGCACAGTAGTATGCACCCATTTAGATCTCGTCGAAGATACCAAACATATACCGAAGTCGTGATGAAGCCAGATCTGAGCTAAAACCAAATGTATCCGTTTTATCTTTGTTGATTCCGTATCCACCTTCTCTCTCTCTCAATGTTCCCACAAAGCTTAGCGGAAGTTAGCGTTTGCTACAGGACATAGTTCCGTCTCGAAATGCTTCCCCCTGAAAGCAGGGGAACAGGCTCACGGTTAAGAAAAAAGTTCTCACCTTTTTTAAAATTTTCTTTCATTGGTATTTATTATTGATATTTTTATTATTATACGAGATATTGGTGATATTTAAAGCGATCATAGACAGTAGATACACATTCCTTATATTCAATAAAATGGCAGCAATTTAAAGCGGAACGAAGAACTCCCTGGCCCCTTTTCCACCGACCGGGAGTGTTTGAAGTATAACCTGTCTCATTTGATGCTACGGAATGACATCAAGCAAATTTGAGCAAGAAACAACATCCCGGTCCCAAGTTATGATTGGCAGTCACTTTTTTGGCAGCCCAGAAATGGGATGTGTTCAGTTATAACGTCCCTTTAAAGTAATTTCTGCAGTTATAAGGGAGTGTTTGAAATACAACCTGTCTCGTATGAAGCTTCACAGTGACATAAAGCAAATTTGAGGAAGAAACTAAATTTTTGTCTCAAGTTATGACTGGTAATCACTTCTTGGCAGCCTGGCCATTTCACATTTTATGGATGACAAAGGTGATATATTATCATTGAATGAATTTTGTTTGAAATTCAATCTTATTTTTGATGTCAAAACTTATAACAAGTTGATAAAAGCATTCCCAACTCCTCTTAAAGCTATGGTGAGAGAAGATGTGTGTCACTCAAAAATCTCCCCTGCTCTGAGTCAACTGTATATAGAAGATATAGACTTTAAAGATAAAAAAAAAATGACAAACAAGTTTACTCGGAGAGTTTTACAAAAGGAATTGTACCCTGGTCAAGTTAAACGGCAGTATATTCTTAAAGGTTTTGAAATATATTTTTTCCTAATTTTAAAAATTGTATCTATCTCTTTTCCCCTACCTCCAAAAGTAAAGGAAGTCCATTTTAAAATTCTAAATGACATTTGTCCAACTAATGTTTTTCTAAAGTCTAAATTCAAATTTGATACTGCTGGATGTACATTCTGCCATAATGAAGAGGAGGATCTAGATCATCTCTTCTTTCACTGCTGTGTCATTCAAGACATGTGGAGCAGGATGTGGGAATGGCTCCACGCTCAGGGAATTGAACTGCCAGTACTGAGCCTAATGATAATTAAATTTGGTATATATTTTTAAAACTCCAACACAGAATTTTTAATTAATAACTTAATTTTATTGGGAAAATTTTTTGTTCATCAATGCAGATTCTTTAAAGTCAATCCAAATTTAGATAGTTTGAAGAATTTCCTAATATGTTTCTTTGAGTCTCTAAAGATGGTTAAAAGTAAAACTGCCCAACGACTTTATTCTTTGATTAGCAATTTTGATTTGTTGTAAACCTCGATGTTTGTTCCTTGTTATTTAAATGCCCCCCTTTTTTAAAAAAATTATTATTATTATTAATTAATTATTTTTCTTCCTGTTACTGTCTCTAATAATCTGCATATGTACCACTCAGCCTGTGAGATCTAGTTGATACTTTATTTCCGATATTGTTACCTTGATTTGTCTGTAAATCCTTGTTCTAAAAAAAAAAAAAAAAAAAAAAAAACTTCTTGGCAGCCTGGAAAAGCTGCGTGCTCCCGCGGACCGCGTGAACGCGGTGCAGCCGCACCTTTAAAGAGTTGCGCGCGCGCTCCAGCAGTCTGCAATCGATTTCTGGCAGCCAATCACTTTTTGGCACAACCTCGGCACCTCGGCGGTGGAAACGTAGCACCTGATTTCCACTGTTGGGACACTGTACCAAAACAGCGAGAGCAGGGGCGTGAGATCAAATGGTTTAGTCGAAAATTGTTAGAAACAACTTTACTGTTATATAAACGCGCCAACTATAATTAAGCAACGATGTCTTCAGTTCAGAGTTTTAGACAGTTTATCAGTGAGCGACTCGCTGCTGTTGCGGAGGAAATATTAAGAGTGTTTGAAAAAACTCTTGCCGAGTACGAGGAACAAATCAGCTGTCAGCGCATGCAGCAGGCTGTCGTTTGGGAACCTGAAATAAAGCTACACAGAACAGGTATGTGAAACCATATCAGTGAAAAATCATTGTAAACAGGTCGTATGGAGTGATGAATCCAAATTTAAAATTTTTGGTTCAAGTTGTCATATCATGTCTGGAGCAGGACAGGTGAGAGGTACAACAGTGAGTGTCTACAGCCATCTGTAAAACTCGGTGGAGCTTCTGTCATGGTTTTGGGCTGGATTTCAGCCAATAGTGTTGGGATCTCATCAAAATTAATGGAATTTTGAATGCAGAAAAATACATCAGGTTTTGATCCACCTTGCAGTGCCTTCTGGAAAGCAGCTGATTGGCAACAGTTTCATTTTTCAGTGTGACAATGATCCCAAACACCTGGACAGAAAAGAAAAGCACTCAATGGAACGCTATCAGTGATTGATTGGCCTCCCAAAAGCCTGGACCTCAGCAATATTGATGCAGTGTGAAATCATCTTGACAGAGAACAGAACAAAACATCCAAAGAAGAGCTTTGAACATCCTTCAAGAAGCCCAGAGAACTATTCCTGAAAACTATATAAAGAAATCACAAGAAAGCATACCAGGGAGAGTTTGGGCTGTGCTGAAGAATAAATGTTGTCATGTTAAATATTAATTTTAAAGCTAATTAAAACCATTCAAACTACATTTTTTTCCATATGTACTGCATTTTCATTTATGTTTGTATGTTTCAATAAATTTCTGCATCCTTTTCCCATTATCCTACCAAAATGGTTCACATCTTTTGCACTGCACTCTAACTTTGGCTGCTTCTTCTTCTTTTTTCTTTTCTTTTCTTTCTTTTTTTTTTTTTTTTGCTCCAGAACATCCTCAGCAACACATGTGTAAGGAAGGGGTCCTCTGTAACCAGGACTGGATCTCTAGTCTGGACCAAGTGGAACCAAAATCCCTGCAGATGAAACAGAAACCGGAAGAGTTCAAAGAGCATCTTACACTGAAGCAGAAGACTGATTCCTTTACCCCACTTCTTATTAATCAGAAAGGAGACAACACTGAAGATCAGCATCTGTGTTTGAATCCTGTTGAAGCTCAAGGTGCAGCAGATGAATCCGTAGTGAGAATATTTATTAAAAACCCAGAGGAGTCTCAACCAAACACTGACCACGAGCTTCCCTTTAACAGCTCTCCTTTAGCTGATAGCCATGATCATGAAGGGGGCAAACATGGAGACTCTATATCAGCTACAAATCCAGAGACAAGACAACAAATGGCACATCACAAAGCCAATTATTCAGCGGTTCACTCAGGTCAAAAGTCTTTAAAATGTGACACATGTGGGAAAGTGTTTCAGCATGAACCAAGACTAATCAGACACCTGAAAATCCACACATGCGAGAAGCCATATTCTTGCAGCGTCTGTGGGAAAGCATTTAGTGAGATGTCAGTATTGGCAGTTCATAAAAGAATCCACACACGTGAGAAGCCGTTCCCCTGCAACACTTGTGGGATTAGATTTAGGAATGCATCAGCTTTGACAAGGCATATGAGAGCACACACAGATGAAAGGCCTTACCTCTGCAGCACCTGTGGGAAAAGATTTAGAGATGTAACCGTTGTGAAAAGGCACATGAGACTCCACACAGGTCAGAGCCCTTACCTTTGCAACACCTGTGGGAAGAGATTTTGTCAGCTGTCAAGCTTAAAAAGCCACATAAGAATTCATACAGGTGAAAAGCCATTTTCTTGCAAGATATGTGGGAAAAGTTTTAGATATAACGGGGATCTGTCAGTCCACATGAGAAGCCACACTGGTTAGGGGACATTGTGCTTGCAAAATATGAATGGGAATATTCAGTTTTTGCATAAGAACCCACAACTCTTCTGTGTGCAAAGTTGCTGTTATTGTAAATGGTCAGCCTGTTGAATTGAGATTTTTTTTTCTTCTTTTTATCAAATCTATATATTGATTTTCATCATCTTGATAGAATTTTCCTAATTTTGAGTCTTAACTTAAAATTTTGGGCTAAAACACTAACAGATTGAACACAATGTTTCTTTGTGATGTCATGATGTCAGAGACTGTTAATGACATTTATTCCATTGCTATTTAAACTGGTGTTACATTTATGGTTTATATGAATGGGGAAGCTACAGAGTTATCAAAACTATATTAAAAGTTGTGCATTCAATGATCTGCCTCTAAATGAATGCGAGTAATACATTTTTAAAATATAATTATCATATATCTCTTCTAGAAATGAAGGTCTCCTACTTCCTAATGTAAGAATGGAAAATGAAGAGATTTAAAACTGCAATTATAATCTTTTCATCAAGATTTCAGATTAGGAGGGTGGCATCAAAAGTGACATCAGAGCACTTTTACTGAGTGATGTTTAATTATAATATGCAAGATGTGTTTCAGGGTTGCGAGTTAGTTGTTGGAGGTTAAGGTAAAGTAGAGAAACTTGAAAACTCTGAATTTGTGAGCTATCTAATAAAAAATTGAGGCATTTGTACTTTATGTTACTGCATTTTACATACTGTCTAGTAGGGATGGCAGTGGACCTTTTAACCAGAGTGTTTAACACAGTCTTGGGAGAATGAGAGGACACCTGAGGAATGGAGAGTAAGTGTACTGGATATAGTCAACAAGCAGCAGTATGCATTATGCTGAGAAGAAGCACTACAGGTGCATTGTTTGCTCTGAGAGTGTGGATGGAGAAGTATAGAGAAGGTCAGAAGGAGTTTCACTGTGGCTTTGTGGATCTAAAGAAAGATGGGGTGCCAAGAGAGGAACTGTGGTACTGCCTGAGGAAGTCAGAAATAGCAGAGAAGTCTGTGAGGGTGGTGCAGGACGTGTATGAGGACAGTGAGACTGGTGAGGTGTGTGGTAGGAGTGACAGATGGGTTCAAGGTGGGGGTGGGATTTCCTCAGGGATCGGCTCTGAGCCCCTTCTTGACAGCAGTGGTGATGGACAGGCTGACAGATGAGATCAGGCAGGAGTCTCTGTGGACTGTGACGTTCATAGATGGCACTGTGATCTGTAGTGAGAGTAGGGAGCAGGTGAGCGACAGCCTGGAGAGATGGAGGTATGAGAAGAATGAAAGTCAGTGGAAGCAAGACAGAATAGATGCATGTGAATGAGAAGGAGAAAGGTATAAGAGTGAAACTGCAAAGAGCAGTGATAGTGTAGGTGGACAAGGTTAAATACCTTGGGTCAAACATCCAAAGTAACAGACAGTGCACAACAGAGATGAAGAAGAGAGTGCAGGCAGAGTGGAGTGAGTGGAAATGAGTGTCAGAGGTGATTTGTAACAGAAGGATAGCAGCAAAAGTGAAAGGGAGGGTTGCAAGACCTGCGATGGTGTATGTGAATTCATGGGACAGAGGGTGCCGAAAATGGAGCTGCTGAGCAGGAGGAAAAAGAACACCACAGAGAAGATTCATGGATGTAGTGAAGGAGGACCTACAGAGGGCTGGTGTGACAGAGGAGGATGCTCGTGATAGTGTGAGATGGAGACTGAGGATCCACTAAAGGGAGCAGCTGAAAGAAGAAGACTGTACTACATTTGACACATAAAGACATTTTAGTTGTTTTGCATCCACTTAGCAGTTAGTTACTGAGATTTTTCCATACAGAAACCTCAGATGAGCTAAAAATGATGAATTGTTGAGGTATCCATCAATATATTAATGGGTTTAAATTAGGGATGGGACTTCAACGCGTTAATTTCGATTAATTAATTATGGGGAAATTAACGAATTAAAAAATTTAACGCATTTTAATTGCACTTTGCACCGGAACGTTTCTCAGGGCATGGGTTCCAGTTTTTTGGGTTTTTTTTGTTCCCAGCAGGCCTTCTTTATTATTTTTCATACAAAAAAACGCCCAATAAACAGAACAAGTCCACTATAAAAGGTAAAACAATTATACAAAAAATGAGAGAAGCAACAGTACATGTTAACATCTTTCTTCTGATGATATTCAAGTTGAAAATCATCACTTTAAAGGACATAAGTGATTATTCTCAGCTTGTTTTCACCCCCCATGCTAGCCATAAGGAGGCTGCAGTGCACTGACACTAATACAATGTGAGGCACTGTGCAAGAAGTAACAGTCAGTCCCTCATGCACAGGGAACAGTATGAACTAACTAGGTTTCAGCATGCAGATGGCCACTAGTGCACAAAACTACAATCAGAACAGAATCTACAGGCTAAAATCAAATCAACTCCAATTCACTGAGAGCACTTTACAGATCTGAGGATGAAGGGACGCTCACTGAGCCACAGCACAAGGAAGCAGCTGATCACTAAGATCTGTTAAAACCCTTGCTGCACTTTGTTTTTTTCCTTGCAAAATAAGTGTGTTGACCTCTGATCTTTATTATGTCAGCTCTTTGGGTCATTCTCCACACATACAGCCTTTTTATGGTCCACGTCTGCTGTTGTGGAACATAAAAAGCTTGATTGTACAAAGATGAATGCAGAAGACCAGCATGTCCCTTCAAACTGGACTTCTACACCCCCCAAAAGTCACGGTTTATTTGCTGCTCCCTCTCAAAATGTTTGGCCATTCCTCCGATGCACAGAAAAATACTGAGGTGCATTATGACAATGAATTGGGTATTATTGATGTCACCAGAGCTGATACCTGATGCTTTTCCCCTTGGAATCAGTTCAGAAAACAGTTAAGATCCTTCTGCTGAGTGACTAATGGATTAACTTTTTTTTTCACTTTAAAGTACATCCTGTCTCAGAAACCCAACTGGTAGCCATGTGACCAAAATGCTGACACGCCTTGTCAAATAGGTAAAAACAGATACTTTTACGGCATCTCATCAGTTAATGTTAGCTACACTGGGCTTGTCCTTTTCTTACCAATACTCTCAGCCAGGGGCGTGTTGGCCATCGTGAGGTTTCCCGAACGTTTCAGGCCGGACCGGCCAAGAGTTTTTTTTTTGTTTTGTTTTTTTAAGGACGTATCGCGGCTGCCACCCAGCGGACTGGATGGAAACTGCAACATGTCTTCTTTAAACGGTTATTTAGAGGGTTTTTGTTTAGAGGAAGCGTCGCGGCTGCCACCCAGTGGACTGGACGGAAACTGCAACATGTCTTCTTTATACGGTTATTTCAAGGGTTTTTGTTTTGATCAAGCGTCGCGGCTGCCACCCAGTGGACTGGATGGAAACTGCTACAAGTCTTCTTTATACAGTTTTTTAGAGGGTTGTTGTTTTTAAGGACGTATCGCGGCTGCCACCCAGCGGACTGGACGGAAACTGCAACATGTCTTCTTTATACGGTTTTTTGAGGGTTTTTGTTTAGAGGAAGCGTCGCGGCTGCCACCCAGTGGACTGGACGGAAACTGCTACAAGGCTTCTTTTTTTTTCTTTTCTTTTTTTTTTTTTATTGGACAAAAATGTACAAATCAACAAGTTAAGTATCACGTATAGCTTCCCGGCCCACGTTGTTCGCAGCCCACGAAGACTGCAAAGGCCGGAAGTGAGCGGCTAGCCTAGCAACGTGAGTGCGAAGCACAGCTGTGTAAAAGCAGCTGGTTAAACGGAGAACGAACTTTTTCTCCTTTTTGTGGTTTAATTTTAATTCTTTAATTCAAAATAATCTGTTAAAACAAGCATAACACATTTCAACATCAAGGAATACAGCTGAACAAATGATTAATTTCCAACTATATTGAGACATTAATGTTGAATAAAACTATCCAGTTATGATGCTTAACTTTATTTTCAGGAGTTTGCTTATCACAGGAGCACTTCCACCCTTCGTGAAGTTTAAGCTTATGTATATTGATTCATTCATCAACCAAACTTAAATTCATATTTCTCATGTTAAATATTGAAATGTGATTAAAATGCGATTAATTTCGATTAATTAATTACAAAGCTTCTAATTAATTCGATCAATTTTTTTAATCGAGTCCCACCCCTAGTTTAAATAAATAAAACCTTGAAGTGAGCTGATAACAAGGCAAAATTCCTTTCATGGATCATAACAATTATGCTTGTGAGTTCATCTCAATTTTCCTGGGAGCAGTATACTAACAATTGAAATATACAGACATTTAAACAGTTTGTTCTTATTTGTATTCATCTCTGCTCAGGCATCTCCTCGTTTTTATATGTTAAACAAAACCAACGTTTTATACATAATATTAATATAGAAATGTATAATATAAATATACATAATATAAACATAGAACTGTGCTGAATGAAAGCGGAATGAAAGGGTGAGCTCGCTTCCACGGCCGGATCTTAACAGTGTGACACCGAGCGGAAGTAAACACAGAAACTCTGTTAGTGGCGTTAACATCGAGTCCAACACAAGTACAATACCTGTAACAGGGCAATAATGCCTTCAGTTCAGCGTTTTAGACAGTTTTTCAACGAGCGACTTGCTGCTGCTGCTGAGGAAATATTCAGCGCCTTTGAAAAAACTATCCTCGAGTACGAGGAAGAGATCAGCCGTCAGCGGAAGCTGCTGGACATCGCCTGGAAACCTGCGGTGAAGTTACCCAGGATAGGTCCGTAACACCCTAATTATTACGTGTTTGCCTTTGTTTGCTGTTATATAATGGAGAATTTAGACTTGGATTAGATCCTAATGGCTTAAATCCGTAATGGATTGTTATGATTATCCCATCATTATGAGGTGATGTGGACCTGTCTGTTTCCACAATGTCTGTCGAGCCAAAATCAGTCTATGATCTTTTTTTATGAGTGTGAGAGAAGAGCTGGTGTTTTCAGTCCTTAAAAGTTTTTGATTCTGGACAAATCAAAGCTGAAGAAAATATGACAATTATTCTACAGCATGTGTCTAAAATATCAGTTTTAATTATATGACATTGAGTAGCAACTGTAGTGTTATTTACTTAAAATCCTCAGCTGGTAGTTTTCTCAGATTTTTAAGTGATTAAAGTTTCTCTCTGAATTTGCACTTGAAACTAAGAGAAACAGATTGGATTAAACACATCAGTGTAAAAATCTTTCAGAATTTGGGTGGGTACCAAAACTGTTTTTTTTCCTCTGTCATTGTGTAACCTTTTTTTGTATCACTTTCCCCTCCAGAGCTCCCACAGCAACTTGCCTGCAAGGAGGAGGAGGTTGTTGCCATTGACCACCAGCTCATTCACCAAGAGAGAAACTCCAGGTTGGACCAACAGGGCCCAGAGCTTCCACAGGTTAAAGAGGAGCTCTGTACTAGCCAGGACAGAGAGTATCTTGTACTGAAGCAGGAGACTGATACCTTTATGGTGCCTCATACTTATGAGAAAGGTTGCAACACTGGAGATCCGACTCTGTGCTTGAATCTGAGTGAATCTGAGAATCTAGCAGAGAAAGAGTCATTAGTCAAGATATCTATTAAAACCCCAGAGGAAGCAGAGCTAAATTCCAACCACCAGTTCTTCTCTCACAGTTCTTGTTTATCTAAGAGCCGTGAGATAGAAGGCAAGCCTGGAAATGCAGAGACAAAACCACAGAAGATACCTCTCAAAGGCAACTATGTACATAATCCTGCCATGTTGATGAATTACTGTGAAACACACACAAGCCAAAAGTCTTTCAAATGTGACACTTGTGGAAAAACATTTCCGTTTAATTCCAAATTGATCAGACACCTGCGAATCCACACGGGTGTGCGGCCATATTCTTGCAACATCTGCGGTAAAAGATTCAACCAGACATCCATACTGAACGTTCATAAACGAATCCACACAGGTGAGAGGCCATATTCTTGTAACATTTGTGGGAAGAGATTTAATCAGACGTCAATACTGAACGTCCATAAAAGAACCCACACAGGCGAGAAGCCGTATTCTTGTAACATCTGCGGTAAAAGATTCAATCAGAAGTCAATACTGGACGCTCATGTCAGAATCCACACAGGAGAGAAGCCCTTTTCTTGCAAAACATGTGGGAAATGTCTCAGAAGTCGTTCTAGTTTGCTGGTCCACATGAAAACACATAGAGGTGAGCAGCCGTATTCCTGTGAGCGGTGGGATGTTTCAGGTGTAACTATCTTGTAAGTCCATGTGTGAAGTCAAACTCGTACCAGACCGTCGCTAAAAGTAAAAGCAAATTATGTTGGATACAGTTCCAGTTTTGTGGTTCGAGACCAAAACACAGCAGGAATGCTTAATTGCAGCTCATAGGAACACATTTTCATAACACTTATGTACTTTCTGCAGCTCCCTTGTCAGAAGCGGTCGCTGCAGTGTATAGCACTGCGTGTTCTTTATTTGGCAGAATTTTGCACTGCATGCCCTTCCTGACGTAACCTTGAAGGGATTTGCGTCTCCGACTGGAATTAAACCAGCAACCTTTCACTTCCTAAGTGAATGTGTAAGCCATCACACTACAGAACATCATTAAAGCCCCCCTTACTGTATATGGTTGGCATATAGCCAACAAAGTGTCTTTGTAATGGGGATTTATGAGTTCCCCCCACTCTGCCTTGCAGATTGCTTGCAGAGCTCTGATATATCAAAAGCTGCTCCTTCCTGCCTCCAAACACATCTTTGGTGATTGTAGCTACAAAACCTCAGTTTTAATTTCATCTATCCACATCACTCACTTACCAAATGTCTTCTATAGATGGCTTCAGATGTTGACTTTTGTGATGAGGTTGCAGGTCAGGTCTTCTGACTCCTTCTATTCAGACCCTGTTGCTGCATTCGCTCACAGTAATGTATGATGCTCCTTCACTCCTGTGTCAGCAAAACCTTTCTGCAGCTCCTTTAGGGATTATGAATATAAGGGTTTGGAATAGTGGATTTTCAAGCTTGAAGTGCCTTCATATCTTTATATCCTTCCCTTGCATTGTTTACTTTTTACAGGTCTGCTCACAGTATTTGTCAGCTAGTGAAATTTCAGCTGACAAACTGTAATGACAGTTGTTGTTGTTTTGACGTAAGGCCTAGAGTTACTGAAGAGATGAGCCTTTACAAGAAGACATGCACATGTCACAATATCTGTATTAAAATATATATATCTATAAATGTAACAAAATGTGTGCCTGAATGTTTGTATGCAGCTGTATGTCTTCACCTCTGCAGCATGTGAGTTGCTGCTTTGCTTTGTAACTGTGTTGCTTTTTGGCGTTGTCTATTTGTTAAAGTTCAAAGCTAGAAGTATTATTATTATCATCAGGATTATTCAGTCTACCAGCTATTAAATCTGTCTGTAAAACACTGTTGAGAAACACCCATTACAATGTCTTACAACTCCAGCTGATATTTGGAGATATTTTGTTTGGCAAAGAACAAAAATGTTCACAGCTCAGTGTCACACAAGACGATAAAATTGAAATTCTCCCAGTTGAACTAAGTCGAGGAGCTGGAGTCAAATCCTGTTTGGTGTTACTGTTCTTACTGCTCCTGATTATTGTCCCATTGCATCATTTAGAAGCAAATGCAGTACGGCAGGCTGCCTGTCGGTGTATCAGTAGTTCTGCTGTAATTGTGATGAATGAGATACACTCAACTTGTGTTTGCTGATTACATCATATGTATATCTGTCTTCATCGTTTTAGTCTGAGTCTGCTTTACGTGGTTCGGCCCAGCCAAGCATTCATTAGGTTACATGTGTATGTTTCTACTTTAAGGTATCACAGTAAGTAAAGACCTTTACTGTATTAGTATTACAATTATTAGCATTACAATTTCCCTGTAAGCAAATGGCAGAAACAACAAAACTGAAGTACTCACAGAAGTTACAGTATTTTTTTTTTTTTCTTTTTTAGCTTGACTCTAGTAAGATTGTCTTCAAGATTTGAATTTAAATCTCGCTTGGGCACTTATTGTAGACAGACATGCAAATATACCATCACACACACACACACACACACACACATATACATACATACACATATATATCGGCTGACTTTGGCTAAGCCCTTGTAGTGCCTGCTGTAGAGACAACCAGTGAAGATACATGATGCTGGATCTAAATGTACAGCATGTTAATGTCTTTACCAAAGTTGCATGCTGTTTAAATAATGAAGTTAAAAGTTGCTGTTTAAAATTAGTCGAGGGGATCAAAGGAAGTAACAAGAAGCAATAATGACAGCATTGCCCGTTCAGTGTTCAACAGAGTCTCTAACTTGTTTTACTGTATTCATCAATGTTTAGAGATATTTGCATCAATAGTATTATAGTGTTTTTTTGTTTTATTTTTAAGTATGTGATCCTGAGAACCATCTGTGCACTCTGGAAGTCTGTGGTATTTTCTATTTAATCTTTTTCCTCTGCATTATTTGTTGCCTTGAGATTCCTGTGTAACTCTGATTATTTCATGTTACATTAAATGCTCAGTTTCACTAGATTGCGTGTGTGTTGCATTTTTGTCATCCCATCGCTGTTATGTTTCCAAAACATCCAGTTGTTCCTGGCACCAACAGCTTGAGGAAGTAGCCTCCACAACTATAACACACAAAATCTCTGTGTGTGTGCGTGTGTGTGTGTGTGTGTGTGTGTGTGTGTGTGTGTGTGTTTGTTTCTCTGCCAACTCGTCCTACAAGCTCGGGAGCAGCCAAACTTGGCACATAGACATATCTTAGGCCCATGAAGATCCTAACGGATATCAGATATTGTGACGTCAACATGTTGCCTAGCAACCACCTTGCAAAAGGCATGATATCAATTTAATTCCACTGACAGGAGCAACAATACTGCAGCAGGGGAATTTATTAATATCATTTAATACAGGGCTCTTCAACTCCAGGCCTCGAGAGCCCCTGTCCTGCAGGTTTTAGATGTGTCCCTGATCCAACACACCTGAATCAAATGGCTGAATTACCTCCTCAGTATGCAGTCAAGTTCTCCAGAGTCCTGCTAATGACTTCTATATTTGACTCAGGTGTGTTGAAGCAGAGACACATCTAAAACCTGCAGGACAGGGGCTCTCGAGGCCTGGAGGTGAAGAGCCCTGATTTAATATATCACTGCAAAGGGAAACTTGTGTGTTTCACTCTATTTACACTAATACTTTACAAATATTAATACTGATTGTAGTACTATTTACAATTTATTAAGAACTATTTCTAAAGTACGTAAAACTGTGTTCAGAATATGTAATATTCTTGACATAGAGCATACTGGTACATGAGTGTGGGGGCATGGTAATGCCTCAATCCATAGGGCTTGAGGGGTCACTAATGTTATCGATGGGTATGAAATTGATGTGAAATATGATATGCTCACCACAGTGATGAGATCACAACGCAACTGAAAAGTTGATGCAAAAGACCGTGAATGCTGATCCATGTATCTATGAGCCTCTCTTAGGAAACATACTTTTGTTTGTTTTTCTGTCTTTAAACAACCACAACAAAACTAAAAAATACTATAATATACTGTAAATACTGTAAAAGATAACATAAACCTCTAATACTTGTATACAGTGCTGTAAAAAACATTTACCCCTTCCTGACTTCTTAGTTTTGTACATATTTACCACACTTAAATGTTTCAGATCATCAGATATGCCAAGTAAATATAAAATCCAGTTTTTAAATTTTGATTTCATTTATCAGGTCAAATAAACTGTCCAAGCTGACTTGCCCCTATGTGAAAATGTCATTTCTGCCTAAACCTAATAACTGGTTGTGCCACCCTTAGCAGCGGCAGTCAAGCGTTTGTGATAACTGGCAATGAGTCTTTCACATCGCTGTGGAGGAATTTTGGTCTGTTCTTCTTTGCAGAATAGTTTTAATTCAGGCACACGGGAGGGCCTGTTTAAGGTCATGCTAAATCATACAAAGGGATTTAAGTCTGAACTTTGACTAGATCACTCCAAAACCTTCATTTTCTGAGCCATTCTGAGGTGGACTCACATCATTGTCCAGCTGCATAACCCCAAATAATTTTTTCACACAGGGGCAGGTAAGTTTGGATAGCTTGTTTTTCCTTTTAATAAATGAAATGATGATTTTAAAACTGCATTTGTTGTCTTTGTCTAACATTAAAATTAATATTACGACCTGAAACATGTAAGTGTGTGACAAATATGCAAAAAACTGAAATCAGGCAGGCGGAAAAAAGCTTTTCACGGCTCTGTTTGCTTGCGCCCTCCAGGCCAGCGTGTGGCAGTAGTGAGTTGATACAGGATGCATGTAACGCTCAATGTATTGCGGAAGTAAAAAGAAAAGTGCGCAAGGTTCGACGGTGCCGAGTTTACAACGAAGTTTCAGCGTCTTCATTTAAATTATAACAATGTATCCCGTTCCAAGCATGCGTAAATTTGTCTGTGATCGACTAACAGCGGCTGCTCAAGAAATACTGGGAGCTTTTGAAAAGCGAGTAGAAGAGTACGAGTCAGAAATCGCTCGTCAACGCAGGCTGCTGGATACTATGTTCACACCTGAGATAAAGTTACAAGATAAAGGTCGGTCAGATAACCACATCCTTCAGTAATGAAGCCTGTTATGTGCGAAATGATCAGTGGTTAAAAGGAATCAGTCAGTGATCGTTCAAGTCTCACCTGTGATCTGACCAGTTTGGCAGGGATAACGTGCCGTTTGGTTTCCACCGAATAACACGTTTGTTTGTTTTTTTAATATCCGGGTGTTACCTCAATAAGTAGCCAAAACATAGTCCATGGATCCTAATTTGACAAAAAATTAAGTACAATATCGAGATTACTGATTAGGGAAGTCGTCTTATGTAATATGTAACCTTGAGCGGGCAATAAATTATAGACAACCCAGTAATCAACAGATCTGTGACGCAACAAACAATGGTAAGAAGTAACAAAGCAGACTTCCGTGCATACAATTCAGAGATACAGTTTTGAGGTACTTTTACTTTATTAGCTCCATCTTAAACTACGTGTGCTTCACTACAACTCTGAAGCACAGCTTTTCAGTACCTCTGACAAATAGTTGTAAAACTTGATAATAATGCACTTGGTGTCGTTAAGTACTGTTTCCACCTGCTGTAACAAAAGGAATTTCCCAACTTTGGGTAAACAGAGTATATCTTATCTAGTCTGGTGGCATGCCAATGAAAGAAGTGTTTTTCATTCAAACTTCTCAACAGGTTTCACCGAAGCAGCTAGAATGACACTTGTCCAGTATGTTACACAACATTAAATATTAGAGTGCTGGCTTGCACGCTCTCTCCCTGGAGTCACAGGGCTCGGCTTGTTCTGTGTTCTGCTTTTTAGTTCACTGATTAATATTTTGCCCACATAAGTGCAGATAAATCACTTTTGATGTGGCAAAAAATACCTCTAAAGAGGTGAGATCGCATTGAGGTTGTCGTCTGCACTTGTAGTCTCCATCTTTAATCTCACAGAGTAGTTTTTGGTGTGCTTTGGTGGTGAGTCATTGAACTTGACACATTTTTGTTGTTGTTGTTAGAGGCGGTTCTTTGCTGTTTCCGTCCTATAATTTTAAACTTAAATCCTGAAAATTAAAGTTGGTTAAACGCTGGGCTAGCACTATAGCTCAGTAACACCCTAACCTAGCTATAACCACTTTTCCTCCTTCCCTTTAGATCTCACAAAGACTTCTCTCAGTCAGCAGAGTAACACTGAGAGTAACTCTGCTTTGGATCAGCCTGATATTACACGGATTAAAGATGAACGTGAGGAAATGTGCATCAGTCAGGAACGACAGCAGCAGGAGACTGCTGCTTCTAAGGTGACCCCAGCTTGTGATCAAAATGCCTGCAGTGATCAGTCTCGGCCTTCAGGCCCTGACCAAACTAACAGCCCAGCAAATAACGATCCCAGATCCAGCAACTCAAACGAAGACGAATGTGACAGAGAGCCTTCTGCAGCACCTGCACCAGATGGTGACGACCAGTTCTTCTGTCACTACTCCGATGAAGGGGAGAGTCAAGATGATATAACTTGTAACTATGGAAGTGAAACACCAACAAGATATGATGACACACACACATCATCAGCTAGTGCAGAAGGGCAGATGTTAGATAAGGAAAATAATGATGGGGACACCACAGTAAACAGTGGTGCAGAGGACACACAGATTGGACAATGCAGCCATGAGACCATGAAAATAAGTACAACTACTGAGTCACCAGCAGACATAAGATGCGGCGTTGAAAACACATCATCCACCAGTAATTCTGAGCTAATGCCAACTGATGCAAGTAATAGTGAGACCACATCTGCTGCAAGTGCTGAGCCAGCACAGAACAAGAAACATGCAGATGGGAATAAAACATCAACCACAACTGCTGGGCTAACACCTAACACGAAACAAAGGGGTGAGTGCACAGCAGCTACAAAAAGTACTGAACCAACATTAAAAAAGACCCCAACAGAAACTAGATGCATCGACGTAACGCAACATAAGAAGCATGATCAGAAGAGCCTGCCATTAAAAGGAAATGTTGAGCCAACACCAAATAAGAAAAGTCAAGTTGGGAGACCAGTCACAACCGTTGGTGTCCAGCCCAGACTAGATGAAAAAGGCAACGATAAAACATCAGCTGCAAGTGTTGAACTTGCATCTAAAAAGAAATGTAGTGATGAGAAGACAAAACCAAGTGGAAGTACTGATTTAGCTGCAAGTAGGAAACCCAGAGATGGAAAAATGTCATCAAATACAACTCCTCAATCAATACCAAATGAGCAACACAATGACTGGGACACAAACGAAGATACTGAGCCAACAGCAGACATTACATGTTATGATGACACATCAGTTGAAAGTCCCGAGCCAATGCAAAATAAGACAAGTGACCCAGAGAAGGGAGCATTAAATACAAGTACAGACCAGGCAGAAAATAGGAAACCCACTGAGGGCAACGCATCCTCAACTTCAAGTTCTAACCAAGCACAAAAGAAACACAGTGAAGGGAAGGTAGCTTCTCCTTCAAACACTGAACCAGCACAAAATAAAAATTCCAAGAGTGATAAAATGCCATCAACTCGGAGTACTGAAGCAACACCAAATAAGATGCCTGCTGATGGGAGATTAGCATCCACAAGTGCTAAGCATACACATACACACCAGAGCGTGTCGTCAACACGAACTAAGGATTTAACAAAACATAGGAAACATAAACACGGAGACACAATGTCTTCAAGTAGTAAGGAAGCAACGAGGCTTAAAAGACAAAATGATGGGAGGGCAACATCAGAAGGAAGCACTGACCCAACACAAAAGAAGAGACACAAGGATGAGAATGGTGCACACACTCATACTACAGAGGCAAAACAAAGTGAGAAACATAACAAAAGGAGCACGGCATCAAGTAAAAGTACTGATCCAACGCAAAAGAGGAGACATAGTGAAAAACGTGTTAAAGCATCAAATCAGAGTGATGGTGGCAGAGCCGAGGATGAGGAGAATCCTTATAAGTGCGACAGGTGCGGCAAGGTGATGACTAATTTCAAAAACTACAAATTTCACATGAAGTCGCACACCGTTGAAAAGACTTTCAAATGCGACACTTGCGGCAAGATGTTCCGGGAAAGTTGGGATTTGAACAAACATTTAGTAATTCACGCTGCCGAGAAGCCCTTCAAGTGCGACATTTGCGGGAATGGATTCAACCGACGTTATAATCTCGACCTGCACGTTAGGGTTCATACTGGGGAAAAGCCCTACAAATGCAGCCACTGCGGGAAAAGCTTCAGCTCCTGCGTGAACATGAAGAAGCACATAAGGATCCATACCGGCGAGAAGCCTTACACGTGCAGTGAATGCGGCAAAGAGTTTGCCGATTCTTCTGCTTACAAAAATCATTTGCGAGTGCACACGGGGGAAAGGCCCTTCAAGTGTACCTACTGCAAGAAGAAATTTGCTACCAACACGACTTTAAAAAGGCACACCAGAACACATACGGGTGAAAAACCATATAAATGCACCGTATGCGATAAAGTGTTTGGTCACAAGACCGACCTGAAAGGACACATGAGGATGCACACCGGCGAGAAGCCTTACAAATGCACTAGTTGTGGGGAACAGTTCTCCACCTGGTTAAAACTCCACAAACATAAACGTGTGCATGCAAATGATTCAGAAAAACCCACTGATTAACGGATCTGCATTTGATACATCGTAGCAAATGAATCACAAGTAACATCATTTGAGTCAATTCATCGGACTTCACATAGATGCAAATTTTAAAAGGTATTCAACTTAAAAAAAAAAAAAAATCATTGTTTTTAAGTTTTAGTCGGTGTTGAAGTTGGTTGTGCTGGGGGGGGGGGGGGGGGGGGGGGTGTTGGCTACTAAAGAGAAGTTAAAGATAAATGCAGAAAGAGTTGGTGTGAGTAAAAGAGCTACAAAGAGCTATAATTATCAGCAAATACCCCAAATGCAAAGAGAAGCTTTAGACTTTCACACTGACGATTGTTTATTATTGACATTTGTGACAAAAGATTGTATATTTACCTCAGTGACGTGCGCTGAGGTTTGTGACGGGTGAGGCACTGACTCGTTTGGACTCGGATGTTCACATATATAAACCCAAAATAGAAGTTTATATTTAATTATGCTAATGATTAATTATGCTTTAATCAACTCCATACTGTTCAGCAATGATGGCAAGAAAAACAAACGATTTAATGTAAGGTCAAACTATTTTTATTTTTTTTTGGGGGGGGGGGGGGTCTCTTTTTAAATAAAAAAACAAACATGTATTTTCTTTTATCATTGTTGGTATTTTACTTGCCCTGATGACAGCAGTGCCTCCCCTAACTGCACGTCACTGATTTACCCTTTCCCTCTAGTCTTACACTTAGAGGTTGATGTGAGATTTTTTTTTACTGTTTTGTATCATTTTTATAGATATTTTTCTGAGCAGGTTGCACTTTTTTACTGTCAGTCTAAATAGAGCTTTAACTCAGGGCGGTCTAATTATGGGAAGAATACTGTTAACTTCCGCAGGTGAATATCTTGAGATTGTGGAAGCTGTACAGTTAAAGAATGAAAAGTTCTTATTACAGTAACACAACTTAGGACGGGACCATTTTGCACTGGACACCGTTGTTGTTTTTCCTCACACAACTTTTTGATGGCTGGATTTTTGTATCCTTCCTGGTAGGTAGTCGTTTCCTCCAATTTTTTTTTCAGCAAACTGCTTGCTGGCGCATTACCACCACCTTTTGGCAATAATGGCCCATTACATTTTGCAGCTGGTAAAAACAGGAAAGTCATTCAGGACCAAAAAATTTGCATAAACAATTCAGTTTTGTTTTTATAACGACTGTTAAATTATTTGGTGATCATCCCTAAATGCAATGTAAATATTCGATCAGATTTAGCTCTGCAGCAAAAGCTGACAGCTCTGGTACTTCTTGTAGCAAGCTGTTCAGGTTTGAAGTTTTAGTGTTCTGCGATGTGAACTGCTAAGTATTTGTTGTCCTGTACCATTTTTCTTTTCTCCTAATGGAAAATCCATCACCGGGGCCCTATTCCAAAAGAGCAGGTTTAGCTAAAAACTCTGGGTTTGTTAATGTTTGTTAAAATGAGGGAAACTGTTACAGAAAGAGCGCTAACTTCAACTCTGAGTCAGTTACTGGGGTAACAGGCTCTGTGAACCTAACCTGGACGCTGGCAGGTTTTATCCAACAAACTCTGAGTGTCTCTCTGGCTCCTCGGTTAAACTGGGAAACATTAAAACGACTCGTCATGCTCCACGCTGACATGATCGATCCACTGGGTTAAAAGCTCTTCGGTTACCTGTTCCCATGATGAATCCTGGTATCGGCGCTCCAGTGATGATGGCTCTCTTTCCTTACTCACACACGCACTAACTCAGGGTGAACATACTCGGAGTTGATTGAACCAACTCTGATCAGCTTTTCTGGAACGGGAAAATCGGGGTTGATCAACTCAGAGTTTGTTGAACCTGCTTCGTGGAACAGGGCCCAGCTGATTGGTTCTGGTGATGTTCAGTATTTATTTGGCCGCATTCAACTTATGTAGGGTTCCTTTAAAGCAAATGTTTGTTGTTTGTAAATGTATTCCTGGGATTGTTTATTAATCTTTTTTTTTTTTTTTTTTTTTTAAGAAAATTCTAAAAAGCAAAATACTGTAAATACTTCTGATAACAATCTGGTGCTTAAATGAAACAGACTGGACAGCAAGCACAGACAAGCCTGTGAGAGTCGTGGTTTTCTCATGGATTTGAGTTTTGAAAAGCTTTACAGTTGTTTACAGTTGTTTAAGTGCTTCATGTAAAAAGAATGTCTTCACTGGCTCACTGTGTTAATGAGGTGCTGTACCAGAACTAGCAGAAGAAACAGCTTTTTTCTTTTTTTTCTGGTTAATGATTTTATTTTATAAGCATTTCTTCCAATTTTTTTAATCACAGTCCGGGTAAAACAATCAGCGAATGTCTTATTAATGAGTTTACAATAAACCAGCATGTCTTTTGTAGCTGTCAGTAAATAATGTGTGCTTCCTGAATCAGTTAGCTCCAGATTTATTTTCTTAAAGTTATTTGTGATGTATAGAGAGAGAGTCTGGGAACAAAAAGAAATGGCTTTTTACATAAGTAAAGAAAGAGATGAGTTTACAGTGCAATAAATTTTGCTCTTATTTATTAAACATGTCTTCAGTTGATAATTTGCTGTTTGGGACGCAGTCGTTTGTAAGGAGATTATAGTTTACGAGAGGGTGAGCACCTGCCAGCAGAGACTGCTGAAGATGCTTTTGAAGCCTGAAATAAAGTTACAAAGATCAGCTGTTAATATTTAATAATTTGTGACCCAATCTGGCAAAAGAGACTGATTCTTATGCCAATAACATACGAATCAGTGCGTTGTACTGTGGGTCATTTCCAGGTTCACGGGCTGTTCTTAGCAACAAGGGAGAGACTGCTTACATGTTGCATATTAAATATGCAACATCATTTTTTTGTGTACATTCACCGAGCACTTTTTAAAAAATTTTTTTAAGTACACCTTGTTAGCACTAGGTGGGCCCCTTTAACTTTCAGTACTTCCTTAATTTTTCATGGATTAGATTCAACAGGGTGCTGGAAACATTCCTCGAATGCACGTTCCCCGCACACGCCGATCTCCTGTTCCAGCACATTCCAAAGGTGCTCTGTTGGATTGAACTCATTGTCACTGTACCAGGATGAGATCTGCTGCTAGAATCAGCTGTGAGAAGATGGGTTCACTGTAGTCATAAAGGGATGGACATGGTCAGCAGCAATACTTGGGTGGATTGTGGTGCGCAGTTGGTACTGAGCAGCCCAAAGTGTGTACTAAGGAAATCTGCCCATCTGCTTCGAGGCACGTGTTTTGTGTTCAGATATGCTCTTCTGCATAACTTGGTTGCAATACGTGGTTGTTTGTTATTATGATGCTCAGTCTGAACTTAAGGAGGTTGTCTCGGCTATGTCTTCGTACCTAAATGCATTGAGTTGCTTCCATGTGATTGGCTTAGATATTTGCCTTACTGTGCAGGTGAAAAGGTGTACCTAATAAAGTGGCTGGTGAATGTATTAACATGTTTAACAGGTTTTAAGGTGTTTTTTTATTTCATTTGAAAAAGGGCCTCATTTGAACCTAAATAGTTGACAGAGCAACCTTGCTTTAAAGGCCTGATCTCTGTAAATATTACTTTTGTCTTATAGTTTTATGCTTTCCAAATACTTTCAACATGTTAAAATGAGTTTTTAAAATGTTTTTCATTAAACTGTCTATTTATAAAAGTTCATGTTTATTGGGCGAAAGTGTTAAAGTTTATAAGTTTGACAGGCTAATAAAATATGATTTTATTTTAGATACATCACGTACCCATGTAACAGTGAGTAGACTGATTGAACTACATCCTCTGTGGAAATGGATGGAATGGATGGCAACACTGGTTTAGTCACAGTCCCATTCTGCCACCATGTGGTCCTTTATTGAAAATAGGATTTTTGTTTCTTTTTGTCAGCTATTTTTATTTGTTAAAATTGCACTTTGTATCAGAAAGCATTAACCGACATGAAGAGCAGAGAACTGACAGTGACAGTTGATCTGTAAGGAAACCTGAGAAGTGTGGAGATTTCACAAGAAAAACTTAACTACCATAAACCTCTGCAGCTGATAACAGAACAGTCCTTAGAGGTGTTGAGACAAACCCCAAAACAAAGAAAGAAAGAGAGAGCACATGTCTCCCATACTGACTTCTCTTCATTGGCTCTCTGTTAAATCCAGAATAGAATTCAAGATTTTTCTCACATACAAGGTCTTGAATAATCAGGCCCCATCTTATAAAGACCTCATAGTACCATATCACCCCAATAGGGCACTTGGCTCTCAGACTGCTGGGTCACTTGTGGTTCTTAGGATACTTTCAGGACCCTCGTCTGTGGAACCAGCTCCCAGTTTGGATTCAGGAGAAAGACGCTCTTTATTTTTAAGATTAGGCTGCCCCTCCCTGAGCCTGGTTCTGCTGGAGCTTTCTTCCTGTTAAAAGGGAGTTTTTCCTTCCCACTGTCACCAAGTGTTTGCTCATAGGAGGTCGTTTTGACTCTTGAGTTTATTCTGTAATTATTGTAGGGTCTTTACCTTACAATATAAAGTGCCTTGAGGGAACTGTTGTGATTTGGTGCTATATAAATAAAACTGAATTGAATCGAAAACTGGTTAGCACAGAATATAAGCCTGGGTTTATCAGTCACAGTTGGTCTTTAGACTTAGGTAGAATATTTGGAAAACATCTACAGATATTAGCTCGGCTCCTGCAGTGTTCCATCTTTGGATTTGCTTCCTGTGTTTTTGCTGTTCCCTTTTTTATGTGCACACAAGCTCCTGCTTATCTATCGCATTCCCCTCTCTTCTCTGTTATATTTACACCACAATCAAAGGTTTAGTCACTGCAAAAATATTATTTTAGAGCAGAAGTTGCTTTCAGATATACATTTATATAGTTGCATATACAGAGTGATAAGAAGTTATCTGTCTAAGAGACCACCTACCTGCCTCTTTGTACTGGATATTTATCAGTCTCTGTTGCAGTGGTTTATCAGTGACTCATAGTTACAGAGTTGCAATGGCTCCAGTGTCATTTTGGATTATTAGTAGCTCACAGGTGGCTTCATGAATCATCCAGACTCTGTTTGTACAGCTGGCTGCGACCCCCCCCCCCCCCCCCCCCCCCCCCCCCACTCCAACCACGTCCATATCAATTTCAAACATGACTTGTTACCTTGTAATATTTCATTACGTGATTGATGGAGCACTAGTGTGAGTGGGCATGTTGTTGTGGGCAGACACAGAAATGGCAAAAAAGGACAAAACTACATTATATAAAATGTATTTTTACTTCATTTTGTGAGAGCATAATTTGACCAAAGAAAAGTGACCTTACTGATTATTTTAATCCTACAATCAAAGAGCCCCCAGCACTCTGAAGGTATCTCCACTTTTAAACAGTTTGACCACAGGATAAAGTCCAGCAGCACCAACTTCACTCCTCAGGCTGCCTGTCATACCACTGAGCAGGACACACACACACACACACACACACACACACACACACACACACACACACACACACACACACACACACACACACACACACACACACACAGGGACTCCACTGTTTTATTGCCTTTCTGGCTGTGTGTCGTCTAGTATAATCTGTTTGCATTTTCAGGGTTCTCCGTTTCAAACATAATTTCGTCTTTAAATTCTTCTTCGGAACTTTTTTCTTTTTCTTTATACACTTTAAGCACCATCTAATTATCACAAGTTATTATCTTAAATGACGAAATAAACTTTTAATGGTAAACATTATGCTTTAAAACGTTATCAGGAGTAGCCTTACGACCATTGTGGAGCTGATCCAGACACACTGAACGCGCCCCTTCACCTTTGTTTCATTTGATTTCCAAATGTTTCTGCCCATATGTCAACAATATCACGTGGCACCTTTACTAACTTTATGCTATGCAGTATGTAGTATGTAGCAACCACATTCATGTCCATCTGCAGGCCTCCTTTTCCTCCAAAGTAAGAATTTGGTGCTTGTGTGTTAATATGCAAAATGTGAGTTTGTGATGTCATGTTGCCACTCTTCGGACAGTTTCTGCGCTCATGGCAACAGGCGTGTTAGAAGCCGAGGGTCTTGCAGCAGATGCGGGCTGTTTCATTCTCTGTGCAGAGTTGCTGCTTGTGGTTTCTTTATTGACATCTGGCTGGCTGCTAATTTCTGCTCTTTGCTGCTGCTGCCATTGCAACTGTGCTGTGTTTTCATTGGTATTCCACGTGAATTCAGCACTACCTTTGTTGTTTGGCCAGTGTATGAATGACAGTGGTAACAGAGAAGGGGGGCTGCTGTCTGCATGCATCAGTTCATTATTTCCCTGTAGTCCTGAGGACTCACCTCTTTGTTTCTTCACATTATATATTTAGCAAAGAACTACAATAACAGAAAGACTTAAACTCAGTAACATTTTTTCTGGGCTTGCTTTGGCTTTCCTTTCATGCCGTTGTTGCTTTTGATGGTAATCTGCTGCTTAGCATGCTGCACAACATTAAACTGGATTTTATTACAGGTTGCAAAGCCGTGATTGTGATATTAATTTTGATTTTTGACATTTTCTGGTGTACATTCATCTTCATGATAAGAACATATTATATAATCTGCAGCTGCTGCCGTTCTCACCCTGATTCTCTGATGTAACAATGCTGCAATCGCTTGCAGACAAAGTATCTGTCACCCACTGTTTTTTTTTTGTTGTTGTTGTTTTTAAAACAGATTATGCCATCCATTTAAAAAACGTGCAAATGAGGTTGTTAGGATGAGTACTGAGGGAGATGAAGCAGCCAAAAAACCACAGCTTAGGCTCACAAATTCACTTTAATGATAGTTTAATTCAGAAAGTACACAAAGTACAGTCATAACCAGGATAAGAGCAGTCAAAGATGACAAGAAGTCTACTTGTTATGTTTTATTTGTGACCATTCACAAGATACTGAATCTATGCGCAACATAATAAGTGCACTTATGAATTTAGATGACCATACATATGAACTATGCAAGAGGTTTTTAACACAAGCAAGAAATGCCACCAAGCTGAAAGAACATGAAGATGTTATTTTCCAAGAAAACAGTTCAATTGTAATCTTTCAATCTTTGTATGATATCATGCTACTATTGTGTGCTTTTCAACTTCTTGCCAAGCATGCATGCATAATGTTTTTACTGCTGTAATATTTTCAAGAATGCAAAAACAGTCAGCAGTGTTTAATTTATATTTTAATAATGTAGCTGTCACCAGAGGACAATTCATTGTTTTGTTTTGTTAGGCAGTTGAAAGGGGTTATTGTGTTTAGCATTCAATGACATCTTCAAAGTTAGATCTGTAATGTATTAAGTATGTTTAGCTGGCAGTATTCAGAGACGCTGCTTTTTAATCTTGTCCTAAAGCCCACCTTCACGTTAACTCATACTTCCTAAATCTGAGATTCTTTTTCAAATTTCAAAAGATGTTCAGAAGTGTATCTGTTCAGTTTCTAATCTATTTTATTTGTCGCTGGGTTTATCTGATGCAGCTGTCTTACAGACAGCCTGTGATCATTTTCACTGTCTTTTAGAATCGAAAGCTTTGTTTCTTGATCTTAATCATTCAGTCTCCCTCCGATCCAAAGCAAGACTTCAGAATAAGGGTGTGTGCTTCAAATGTGCAGCATTTTTGCTGCAGCTTTGTGGCTTGGAGGAAATGCTGCAGTCACGTGGATATCAGATATTTTACTTCATTTTATCAAATAAGTACATTTGATACACGGGGTATACTACAAGTACCTTCTTTACATATTTAGGACTTATCATGGGTCAAAAAGTTTGACTCTTAAAAACTCTTTTATTACACGCAGCAGTGTTAGTCACTGCCTGTACTGTCTGGCTGACAGCGGGAAATTGCATCAGAGAAGTGGTCGGGGCTGGAAGCTGAGCTGTTCTCTCAAACTGGTGCCAGCAGAGCACCATAAAGAAAATGTAACAGGACTAAACTCAGACATAGTTTGGCGTGTACCTTCTGGCAATCAGCTTCACTCTTTTTCTTTGTCAGCCACACACACACACACACACACACACACACACACACACACACACACACACACACACACACACACACACACACACACACACACACTGCAGAGTTCAAGTTTAATAAAAGAAGTCCATTTCAATATCATATTTTCCACCAAGGTCCAAAATGGACACATAAAAAGTTAAAAGGGATTCTGTATATTTAACCAAATTACATAAAAGCTTAAATGGATTTGTGATGAAACCCAAAGCTCAGAAACCATGTCTGCAAAATCCATCATGGTTTTCACAAGCTTTCCCAAGCGATTAGCATTGGCTGGAGTGTTGGCATGTACTCCAAATCAAAGCCATACTCATTTTGGCCCAACACACTTGCGTGCTCTCAGGAAGTGTCTCTGTTGCTAACCCAGTGATTTATAAACGTTTATCGCACCACAGCGGGTGAATCAAAGGCCTGGGAAAAGGGAACAAATTAACAGAAAGGTTTTTAGCTTTTCTTAGGGACCTAATTTTAAAAACCGCAGTATTCATAAATCCACAGTGCACAATTATGTTTTTATAGCTGTATAAACTATAAAGTCACCTTGCAATTTGATGGTTACAAACGTAGTAATTTTGAGACCCCAGTTTTGCTTGGGCTTTGTTTGTTTGCATTTTTGTGTAAGAGTTTTTTTTTTTTTTTCTATGTTATGTCTACTTTTCACTGGATGTGGGATTTTTCAAACTAGAGTGACAGGTGTGGCATAGATGTTGGCACAAGGGATTGGTGACTCATAGATCTAAAACTATTGTTCATACACTGATTGGCTGTGGCCAGAAGTAGTGTTCAGACTGTCAGAACCTTCCATCAGGTTCCATGTATGCATGTTTTGTTGTTTAAGCATGCTCTCCTTTACCTTTGGTCAAAATTAAGTATTAAAATTAAGATTTCTCCATCAAATAAATAATCATTCTGCAATACGATTGCTTGTGTAATGTTGCAGGCCCATTTATACTGATGATCAATTTATTAGGTTCAGCTGCTTGTTAATGGAAAAATCTAATTGGACAATCACATGGCAGCAACCCTGCATTCAGGCATGTAGAAATGGTTGGGATGACCTGCTGGAGTGCTGCAGCCATTTTCAGTTGATGCTTGTTTGTGGGTCTTCTTGCACTGGGTTGAGATCAGGTGACTGAAATATCCAATTTCTTTGTTTGAGAAGCTCTTGGGTTGCTTTTGCAGTATGCTTTGGGTCACTATCCATTTTCACTGTTAAGCAATGTTCAATCGTAGCAGAGTATTGCCCTGTACGCCTCAGAATTCATCCTGCTACTTCTGTCAGCAGTCACATCATCAATAAACACTAGTGGCCTGGTTCCGTTGGCAGCCATATATGCCCATACCAATATATTGCCTCCACCAAGTTTGAATGCAGTATGCTTCAGATCTGAGACATTTCTTTCCTTCACCATACTTTACTTTTCCCATCATTCTGGTACATTTTCATCTTGGTTTCATCAATCCAAACAGTATTTATCCAGAACTGTGTGGGCTCTTTTAGATGTTTTCTGAAAAAACGTCTTTAATGGAAATAAAAGTAACCACTGGTTTGCACCTTTAGATGTTGCAAAGTTGTTTTTCTTAACCATGGAAATAATTATATCATCCTGCAGTTCAGCTCTTTTCTGTGGTCTTTCAGGCCCCTTGCTGTTGCTGAGCTGGTCAATATATTCATTCTTTTTAAGAATGTACCAGATTGTTGATTTATTTTTGCTCACTCTCTGATAGGTTTAGTTTGTTTTTCAACCTGATGATGGCCTCCTTCACTTCCACTGACATCACGTTAGGCCTCATATTCAAAATTACAGTAAAAAGCTATAAAATACAAATTTACATTACTAAATATTCCTCAGTCAACTGTTAGTGGTATTATAACAAAGGGGACACGATTGGGAATGACAGCAACTCAGCCACGAGGTAAAATGGCACAGCGGGGTGAGTGGATACCAAGGAGCATAGTACGCAGAGGTCACCGACTTTCTGCAGACCTCTTTTTCATGTGGTCTTCAGATTAGCTCAAGAACAGTGCACGGAGAGCTTCATGGAATGGGTTTCCACGGCTGAGCAGCTACATCCAAGCCTTACATCACCAAGCACAATACAAAGCACTGGATGCAGTGGTGTAAAGCACGCTGCCGCTGGACTCTAGAGCAGTGGAGACGTGTTCTCTGGAGTGACGAATCACGCTTCTCTGTCTGGGTTTGGTGGTTGCCACGAGAACAGTACCTGTCTGACTGCACTGTGCCAAGTGTAAAGTTTGTTGGAGGGGGGGATTATGGTGTGGGGGTGTTTTCAGGAGTTGGGCTCGGCCCCTTAGTTCCAGTGAAAGGAACTCTTAATACTTCAGCATACCAAGACATTTGGGACAATTTTATGGTCCCAAGTTTGAGGATGGACCTTTCCTGTTCCAACATGACTCCACACCAGTGCACAAAGCAGGTCCATAAAGACATGGATGAGCGAGTTTGGTGTGGAAGAACTCGACTGGCCTGCACAGAGTCTGGAGCTCAATAAGGAAGAGCACCTTTGGGATGAATTAGAGCGGAGATTGTGAGCCTTCTTGTTCAAAACCTCACAAATGCTCTTCTGGAAGAATGGTCAAAAATTCCCATAAACACTCCTAAACCTTGTGGAAAACCTTCCCAGAAGAGTTGAAACTGTTATAGCTGCAAAGGGTGGGCCCATATCATATTAAACCCTATGGATTAAGAATGAGATGTCACTCAAGTTCATATGTGTGTGAAGGCAGACGAGTGAATACTTTACATGCCTCATTTGTCATGAAATGCCTCACCTGGTCACGAAATTGTGCAATTATTTTTGAGCCTCTGAAAATGTGGCACTGCAGTATGCATCAAAATGGCTGTAATTCCTACACAGTTACAAAGTTTTGTAACCCCCCAATTAAAGCTGAAAGTCTGCACTTTAGTCAACATTGATTAATTGATTGATTCATTTAAATACCACAGATGCAAAACTACAAAGCTTGTGCCTTTTTCCAATAAGTGCCTTTAAATGTGGCATGGTTGGTGGTGCCAGCCAGGCTGATCTGAGTATTTCAGAAACTGTTGACCTACTGTTGGGATTTTTCTTGCACAACCAAGTGTGCCTTTACAGACTGCACTGCTAATACATACATACATCAAAGGATGCCTGTAGCTCTATTGTTCTGCACATAATTTATGGTGGTGGCTCTCTGGAAAATGCTGAAACAAGTTTGAGCTCTATTGGTCCAGTCTACTTTAAATACTAGAAGTGCTCTTACAGGAAAACAATTTAAGTAGTACAGTAGCCAAGGAAATATTTATCTTACAATATTCCCATGACCTCAGTATAATCATTTAAGAGCTCTGAAAATAAATAAAATGTAATAAAACGAGGGAGCCAGGAGTTTAATGGAAACTTTGGAGCAGAAAGCAGAGTGGGAACTGATTGTTTCAAGGTGACACGGTGTGGAACTATTTGATGAGATGACGAAGCAACTGTCTGATCACAGGGGGGGGGGCACAATAGAAGTTATTCTTCTATCGCAGAGCCAGAAAGGATAGTTAGAGTTGCATAATCGTGGCATTAATTCTTTGGGCTGAAACTTTTCCCTTTTGGCTGTGACAGGTGCTCTACTTTTAACCTGGCTGCCTGAACGCTGTATAAATAATGGCCTTTAAGTGCTGCTCAGTTGTTGCAATGATTTAGATTGGATGCAGTGTGATTCTTTTTTTTTCCCAAGCAGAAATAAATGTGGGCTCTAAATTGCCTTAAAACCTGGGTAGGCAGGGTTGCTGCGGAGAGGAAAGCAGCAGGGGAGGAAAAATTATTCAGCCAGTTGTTAAATAATGCAAATAAATAATTTATATGTGGATGTGTGGTACAGCGATGTTTTGCTGTCAGCAGAGTTTAGAATGAGTAATAAATTTGTTACGTCAATGTGCATCATGTCAGCATGGATAGGAATATTTGCTCTATGAACACTCAGGTTTCAACATGACAAAACATTTCCTGCCTTTTTTTTTTCTTTTGTGAATTTTTTTTTTCTGGCTTATTTGATGTTAGCTCAAGCTTTAAACCAAACAAATGATACCTTAGAAAAATTTGTATTTGCAGCCCTGAAATTTGTAACATTTTTATAATATTAACAATTTTCCCCAAGGTGAACTGAACATTGATTAGTTTGTCCAAACAGTCCAGAACTCAACAATATTTATTTGATGCCACACAAGCAGTTTCTTATTAAAATAACTTCATTAATGGTATATTAAATGAGTGGACAATAATTTTATTTGTCAATTAAAGGACTGTTTAAGTGAATAATTTAATTGTGGACAACACAGTATTTACTTTCTTTGATTTGTCTCATTATAAAAGTTTACTGATCAAAATTTAGTTATATTGTATATTAATAAGTGCCCAGAGTCTGACAGTAACTGCAGTAATCAATGCTGTTTAACTAAAAGTTGAACTCGACAGCCTGTAGCTCAGAGCTTCTAACTGGTCAACTGTATGATGAGTATGAACAACTTGACATGGAATAAGAATAGCTACTTATATTATTTACACTGACAAATATAAAAATACAATTTATATGAAAAAATAATTTATATTATCCAGCTCAAGCACAACTATCAAAATTATCACCTTTAAACAGGTGTACGGTGCAGGGAGCAGGTGGCCACCAGGGGGTGCCAGTTCACTTTTTAATTGGGCTCTGAGCCGGTCTCTAACACAGTTTTGCCTGTACTACTACAGGGAAGGTGGTCATAGCGTTTGTCAGCATGCTCATAATTTCAGAAGACAAATCTTGATTTCTGATCATTTTAACTTTTTGTATTGAATCCGTACTGCATTAGAAAAAGAAACAAATATTGGTAATTGTTGCAGTTTCACTAGATAGAAATAACACACATAGAGGCTATTCTAACCAAACAAATCTTGTGTGCATAATTGAATGAACCATCACGCTTACTAAATTAGCAAGGTGGAATTCTTGGTGTTTATGTGAGCCTTTATGAGCTGTTTGGCTGGGCTGTCACCAGCAGGTATTGTGGAGAAGCAGCTGCAGGTGAGCAGGAAAAGCTGTAAATCTTCTTCAGGCTCACAGACCAAGTGACACAACTTCAAAGAGAACCCCTGTCTCTAAATGAGCTTTTTGCCTTCATTGAAACAGGTTTAGCTTGGCCATTTGTTTCAACTGTGTCAGTGTGAGAGTGTGTAAATGGGTAGGGTAGGTTAGAGTGGGGTGGGCGTTTTCTGATGTTTAACTTTGTTGCTTTTTTTGTGATATAGTGAATAAATATGCTTTAGTTGTGGACAGTTGATCTGCCTAGTCAAAACATTTTGAATATGTCATCTTTATAAATCTATAAATCAAACAAATTACTTAAAAACTGGCAGATTAATTAATAAATAAACTGTCAAACTTACAGGTACACATTAGCAAAAACGTGCCTTATGGGTGGTTTTTGCCACATTTACATCAAATTTACTAGTTGAACCCTCATATTAATGTCAAAAATAGGGGCTTTTAATTGTAAACATGGAAATTAAGATGGAAATGACCGCAAAGACAAAGCAATACTTTACCTCAAAGGAATGAACGACCCCACCCACTGTTCACAGAGTTCAGTGTTCACAGTCTTTTAGGTTGTACATAGTTCTTTGGACGTAGCATGCAAATGTCTGGAAAGATTCCCCTCTCTTCCATCTGGTGTGACTGTATTTCCCCCTCACTTAATGGTGTGAAATGGTTAAAGTGTGCCAGATTCTTAAAATTTAAAGCCTCTGGTGACCGTTACAATGTACGTGCAATGTGCAGATGTTACATTTTATTTACATGCGTAAAAACAGTGTACGTTCATGAACCGGCCTCGGGTCAGTTTCTATATTCAAATACACAGAAAAAGAAACATATTTATTTGGAGTAAACATGCTCAAAGCACCTCAACTGGCTCCTTTAGCAGGTCTACTCTGAGCCCCTTTCGAAAGACTGCATTCTTTACCCTATCTCTAAGTTGGAGGCCAGCCACCCTTCAGAGAAAGGTCATTACCGCTGCATGTATCCATGATCTCATTCATCTGATCACTACCTGGAGCTCGTGACCATAGATGGTGGTAGGGACGTAGATTGACCAGTAAATCAAATGCTTTGGTTTTACACTCAGCTCTCTCTTCACCACAGCGGACCGGTGCAGTGTTCGCAGCAGTGCAGCCACAGCGCCAATCCATCTGTCAATCTCCCGCTCCCTTCTTCCCTCATGCGTGAACAGGACCCCAAGATACTTAAACTCCTCTGCTGGTGGCAACAGCTTGTTCCTGACCCGGAGTGGGCACTCCACCCTTTTCCGGCTGAGTAGCATGGCCTCAGACTTGGAGATGCTAATTCTCATACCCACCGCTTTACACCGCTCCAGTGCAAGCTGGAGACCACCACATGATGAAGCCAACAGGACCACGTCATCCGCAAAAAGCAGAGATGAGATTCTGAGGCTACCACTTGGCTACACCTAGAAATTCTGCCCATAATATTTATGAACAGAATCATGAGAAAGAGCAGCCCTGGTGGAGTCCAACACCCACCAGAAATGACTCAGACTTATTGTTGGCAATGTGGACCAAGTTCTGCATTTGTACAAGGACTGAATGGCCCATAACAATGGGTCAGACACCCCTCACGGGATACCCTGAGGGATGCAGTCAAATGCCTTTTCCAAGTCCACAAAACACAGGTAGACCAGATGGGCAAACCCCCACGAACACTCGATTATCGTTGAAAAGATAAAAAGCTGGTCCAGCATTCCGTGACCAGGATGGAAACTACTCCAGATCTCCATGCGACATTGCAGAGATGTGCCAACCAAGACAGGCCTACAACATCCAGAGCCTTCAGGTGCTCAGGACAAATCTCGTCCACTCTAGGGGCCCTGCCACCAAGGAGTTGTTTAACTACCTCAGTGACCTCACCCCCTGGCGATGGGTGAGTCATCCCCCTCCTACCCAGACTCTGCTTCCTCTACTGATGTGTCAGTGGGATTAAATTGTGATCAGTTGACAGCTCAGCTCCTCTCTTCACCTGAGTGTCCAGAACATATGACCGAAGATCTAATGATATGATTCCGTGCACGTGCACTTTTGGACATCCTTATGTCTGAACATGGTGTTTGCTATGGACAAACTGGTTTGTACAGAAGTCCAACAACAAAACACAACTCGGGTTCAGATCAGGCAAACCATTCCTCCCAATCTCGCCCTTCCAGGTCTCACTATCTTTGCACACGTGACTGTTGAAGTCTCTCAGCTGGACAATGGAGTCACATGGTGAATCACTCAGTGACTCCAAGAAAGCTGGGTACTCTGAACTGTTGTTTGATACATCAGCGCAAATGACAGTCAGGACCCGTTCCTTGCCCCGAAGGTGCAGGGGAACAATCCTTGGTATCCCTTTATAAAAACTCCAGCGTGCAGGCTGCAAGCCTGAGTCAGAAAAAATGAAAATAATATCAGGTTGGCCCTTTGAGGTCTTACATCTCACGAATGTCTGTTTGGCTGTCTCAAGAAAGTTTGAGAAATAAGTATACTAAAATTATACCGAAGGGCTGTCTCTTCTAAATTATTTAAAGAAACAAAATACGCAGTTTGCAGTTATTAGAGAAAGTCTAAACACACTTGTGGTCACAAATTATACATAATAAAAGTGGCTGAAGTTTAAAATTGTTAATGTTACTGCCAATGGGACAATGACTCTGACTCTACAGTCTGGCTTTCATTTGTTTTGAAAGCAGTTAAGTCTGATTACATGCAGGGTGTTTGAAAATTCCAGTAACAGCAGCATCCTTCCAGTACCTTTCCAGCATACTCTTTTTTTTTTTTTAAATGGGATCCGTCCTTGTTCTAACTTTGTTCTTTACCATTGGCCTTTCACCCATCTGCCTTTCTTCCCTTTCGTCCTTCCTCCCACTCTTCCTATCTCTCTTGTTGGTTGTCTTTCCATGTCAGAGACTAAGCAAACACAGTCGTGTGTGAGTGGTCTCATAACTCCACGTTCCTGAGGGACTAGGAGCACAGATGAACACAGCTGTGTCTTCATTTGTCGGCCATGTTCAGCATTCTCCAGATATCTCGAGGAGGCTCCCTGGCTTTTTCTGTGTTCTGGTTTGACCCCGTGCCCTATGAAAAACTGTGTGGAAGCTCTGAGATAAATAGATACATGAAATGCATGATTTAAAAAAATTTTTTTTTCTTTTTTAGGTATGTACTGTATTTAATAATGTGTTAGCCCCTAGGTACCCTATACAGGCAGTCAAAAAAACATATACCTATCTTCTAATTTCATCTGAGTGCCTACCATGCTTCTGTAAACTCACCTAACTCATCTCACCTGTGTCACCCCCTAACTTAGGTACTACCACCAGTCGTACTTCTACCAGTAATGGCAGCTTTCATCTTAATGATCTTGGCCAGGATTTGAAGAATGAAGAAACCAGGAGAACCATCATTCTGACCCCATCCTGCAACAGTAGCAGCAATGGTAAAGAAATCTTTTCATGCAGAAGTGTTAATTTTCATTTCATTTTTATAAATATGAGTAAGATTTAAAAAATTTTAGTTAGACTAAAATTAAGAAGGTCCAGGGTGCACCCGGCCTCTTGCCCTATGACAGCCGGGATAGGCTCCAGTCCCCCTGAGGATTAGTTCTTCATACTTTGGACTCTGCTCTGTTCTCACGCTGCACTGCACAGCCATCAACCTGCCCGGTTGTCTATGCATCTGTGAGCCACTCTTACATGCTCTGCCCCAGCTCAGTATCCCATCTCCAACCCATTGAGCCCAGCAATAATTATTCATCTTTCATCTAACTACAGTCTCCTATATTTATGTATCGGTCTCAGCTAGCTCGTGATAGAGCGGCCTTCAAGAGTTCATGTTTTTGTTATTTTAATAGAGTTATTTGATTTAAAAATGTTAGAGGAGTTTAAATGATTCCTTTAGCTGGAGGCTATCTTAACTGGGGCTGGGGGCTATCCCAGCTGCCACACAATGCAATCAAATAACAAATGGCTGTATTACAAGAATTAATTCATACAAATCACTCATTTAACATTGTAAGTCTGGGTTAAAAGAGCTGAGACTGGATATCTTATACCAACTCTGAAGAGAGGAACGAGGAGACACATGACCAGAACAAGCATTTGCCAGCTGATATGGAAAAGGATTTACTGGGGAGGTGGTGACTCCTAAAGTCCCCTTCACTGTCCCCAGTCCATTACAGGAGAATAAGCAGAAGAATCTCAACTCCAGATTTCCATTTGCAGCCGTGCGATAGTTGATCCTTTGAAGTCCGTCCTTTACGATGACACATTTCTCTCAGTGAAGGGGAGAAAGGACGACCAACTCTGTTCTGAAACATAACTTTTTATACTTTTCCCAAAATCCCTCTTGCTCTCCCGCTCTCAGCACTGGTTGTTTGCCCTCTGCGATTTCTAAATGCTGACATTCTGTTTTTTGCAGATTGTCATGAGTTTGCATTTTCCCTTTCAGAATAATTAGCTTTATTCATTCATTATAGATTGCTGTGCAATACGGAATTTTGATATCATCATCGCCATTATCATCATCTTAGAAAATGACGAGACGAGATATCACCAAGAGTCCAGTATGTGTTTTCTTCAGCTTAGCCAAATGAGGTTCACACACCATCTTTTTTTTTCTCTCTCCACCGCCTTTCTCCTCATCACCTGCTGATAGTCCTCTTTACCTCTCTACTTTATTTCTTCACCTTGCAGGTGTGAATCATCAGACACGCACACATCTGTTTCTTCTCTGCACTCTCCGTCTCCTCCCTTCCGTGCCTCTCTGTCTCCTTATTTTACTTTATCAGTCCTCTTTCCAAAATCAGTCTCTCTCCCTTTGTTGCTCCCTCTCTCATCTGTTTCCTGCTGCATCTGGTGAACATGAGCCGCGGAAAGACAACAGACAAGTAATGGGAGAAGTGTGTGTAGGCGTGTGTGTGTGCTTGTGCGTGTGCGTGTGTGTGTGTGTGTGTGTGTGTGTGTGTGTGTGTGTGTGTGTGTGTGTGTGTATAAAATGTGGGGGCAGCCTTGCCCATCTGCATGTGTGCACATATGCCCAGATGACAAAGACAGCTGTATGTCTTTGTCAAAAAAATCCCATCTGAAAGTATTTTCAGAAGAGCGTTTGGTTCTGTACCCACACTGAACTGACACCCACAAAACCACTGACACTCGAGTCACTAAGCTGTTCAACATCAGCTGCTGAAATCTCTTTATGTGCACCAATCCATCATAATATCAGGAACATACTCTGCATTTCAAAATCTGACAAATGTGCCTCATAGCAGAGGAGTTTATTCTGTTAAGGTATGATCAGAGTATTCATCAGCAACAGTATCTAAACTTCACACAAAAAGTGAGGAAATTTGTGTTTGGTCGATTATTTCTTTGTTGTAACAATGCTTTTTGGCAATAAATCTTATACTGTTTTACCCTTAAATGGAGCCACATTTGCAAGAAAAATGCACTTGTAGGTTGAGCAGCAGAGTTGAGTACATGGGCTGCACCCAAGAAAAACTTGCCAAATCTTCTCTGCCAATGCCAAACAGTTTATTCTGCTGCTCTTTACTTTCTGTGCAAGGTTTATCTGTCTTGGTCTCAACAGCAACTGATAAAACTAGATGAATTTCTGCTTTGGATCCAGTTTACTGGCCATAAAAAGGTGTAAATTAGTGACATTTCAACATAAACAAAATTTGGGTTCATTAGAGCTCAAAAATCTGTTGGCCTATTTTTGTCAAGTGTCCTAAGCTATCACTGAACACTTTACTGATGAGACAAGTGGAAGGGACGTGGTCTTTAAAAATATTTTGAAATAAATTCCTGCTAAGTCCTGATACTGTTCCCTCTGAGTGGTGCTGTACTTTGTATATAAACTTTCCCGTGCCATGTGCCGCTAATGAATGGTGGGTTTGTGGCTCAGACCACACAGATGCCAAGCTGTGGATGAGCAGAGCCTGCCAGTGACCATTGGTTATGACTGCAAGTAGTATGACAACCTGCTGGTGAAATTTATAAAGAAGCAACATGTGTCAAGGAAGAAGAAAAACACATGAAGGTTGTGTTGGTTACTGTTAGAAGCAGTCTGGTGGTTTGTACTTTCAGCACACCTACAGCACAAACCATTGACCACATCTCTTCCATCTCTGGCCTCATTTTGCCTGAGGTTCCCCTTTAAGTACCTTTTGCTAGCACCTTGCAAGCCACAAAACACAAACTGACTTGGGGAAGTGACAAATTGAGGGGGTTTGGCAGTCTGCTGGCGGTAAAACATGCCTGTTTACATGGGAGGATCCCACAGAACCACAGACATGTCTCTAACAGCCAATAAGGGAAGAGGTAGGAATAATGGGGGGGAGCTGTAGAGAGAGTGAAGAAGAGGGAGAATAACAGGGAGACAAAATAAAAGAAGGCAGGGAAATTGTATTGGAAAAAAAAATTCCAACAAGACAGAGATGCACAGTTGTCAGCAGGCCAAACACAGAAGGAGAGACTTCTCATGTGCTATGTGAGCACGTGCAATTCCCAGAATGCATTATGTTCAAGTAACTTGTAAATTGAAGACATTTCCCATTGCTATATCGGAGGCAATATACACACAAGTCAGTGGAAATATCTTGACAGCTATTGGATGAACTTTCATAAAATGGGACATTTTACAGATATTTCAACTAAGGACTACCAAGATGGTGACATTTATGTTTGTGGTTTAAAAGACCCCCCCCCCCCCTAAAAAAAAAAAAAAAAAAAAACTCAATCTGTACATTTGGTTTAGTTCATTTGGTTGGTCACGTGCCTCCCAGGATGCATTTTACCAGCATGAAGAACCATCACTGAATAGGTAAATTTTAATTTAATGACATTCCCATTAGCAGTAGCTGTACTTTTTTTTTTTAAATTATAAAAAAAAAGTATGTCAACACACTAAATAACATTGGTGAAAATATTAAACATAGCTGCTAAACATCAGTATGTTGTTATTATCATAGGAGGCACTGCTCTTGCTCATCATAGCCCACAGATCTGTTGGTTGGAGCCTCTAAGTCGTGTTAATTTGATTGAAATCCATGTTTAATACCGTTGGCACCGAATTATGCCACGTTCAAAAACCAAGTGCAACTGTCCCTCTTCCACCAGACTTTTTATGGCTTTTACATCAGACTTTGTCAAACCAATAAATTACTGACAGGCATTGTCTTCAGTAAGTGTGCTGAGCTGCCTCTGGAGCAGGGCTCAGATTTCTTGGCCAAGACAAAACTTTAAGACACTGACAGAAGTGTCTGAGAGAAGAGAAACCCTATTCTCCACATGTCTTTGTAATTCTGGAATATTGTGTGATTTAGAGGGTGGAGAGCACAGGGCTATGGAAACACAGAACTCAATGGCAGGGAATACAAAGGATGTCTGTTCTTTCACAATGGAAACCTTGCTGGCATTTTCTTAGTGCCCTGAAGAAAGCTGAAGAATAAACACTTTGCTGTCCCTCATGTCCTTTGGGATTGTATCTCTGACAGATCTGCCTAAATGGAAATAGAAAGGATTCAGATTAATCTGAGGCAAATCTCAGTAGGATTGCATTATTAGATTTATCCGGTCAGCTATTATGTGCCTTTATTGTGAAGCTGAAACTTAAATCCATAGAATGCACCACAATTGTTGACAGCAGAGTGGGTGAACCTCAAATCTGTTTATGTGAAACCTCAATGAAATTTTCAGAAAGTGACTGCGCTATCGCCATTCCGCTTCTTCCAGAAACAGAAATCCCATTTGCCCTACAGCAACGTGTTTAACCAATAATGATGGTAATTTGAGATTGTTTGCAGATTTTTGTCTTCTCTGCATTAGTGTTTGTCCAGAGTCTGATTTAAATAAAACTAGTTTTGGTCATCGTTGCATCTCTTGCACGGTTGACCATAAGTATGTTCAGAGCTTGACATTAGAAAACTGGAAATTGTGTTTGTGCTCCAAATCTGAGTTTTAACCTCTGGGAATGGTATGCATGTTCATGCATAAACAGATATGAAGTGGAAATTGAACATCTGCAGTGATATCTGGTAGTCAAACATTTGAATGAAACAGGCAGGGATCTTTAACGCTTACATTCTTATTTGTCTGTTACTGCTCAATTCAGTATTTTTATATTGCATCAAGAAGAGCACCTGACGTAAAATCTGTGCCAGATCAAATCGGCGAGTGCTTGGGAAATTGGTGAACAGCTGAGCTACTTTCATATGAGTACAGCTTCAGTACACAGGCTTGCAGTGTCATCATGCTTCACACTTATGTATGACACCTTGCATGCTTTTAATGCATCATGTAGCAGTGTAATGTATACAGTTCGTTGCACTAACCACACAAAAAAAACTTTTAATGTATTTTTATGTGTATATCTTATTCAAATAATCTAAATTAAATGCTATCACTATCAAGTGTTGTTTCTGAACCTGTTTAGGTGTGACGCCATGCATAAATTAATCATTAAAATTACAGATATTTCCAGGTAACATATAAGCATAAATGAATGCTCCAAATTATTCACTTTGCCTGACGCACGAAAAATCCGCACAAAAGAGACGCAAAATGTAGAAAAGATTCATATGAGATTCTCCAGGCTTTTTTTTTTTTTTTCCAGGAAGTTATACTAATGCTGCATGAGTGCACTGCCTTAAAATCATATTAATCATCATTAAAAGAGTTCAAAAGCATGCAGGAATGCCACTCTCACTGCCATCACGCTAAACAGCTGGATAAACTAAACAGCTTCTCTTTGAAAGTTATCACTAAGCAAACGTGAGCTGACAAAGGTTTATGACTTTTGCAGCTCACCTCAGGTTTCCTACAGCTGTTTTTACACACTCTACAGGTGATTTCCCAGAAGGAAAGCCAGGAAGGGCTGACACACGAAACACAAGTGTAGTCGTGTAAAGTTAAAGTAGGTCCCTTATAACGGCATGAAGAAATTATGATGTGACTGACTGTTGTGGTATCTGTTGCTGTTTCTCTGAATGGAAGCTCACTCAGTCCTGTTTAGAAGAGAGCAGGAGGTTCTCTTTTGTTCCAGGGAACACACATGTGATTAAAATATGCTAATTTGTATGTTGCTTTCATCGTATGTGTTGCAGACCACGTCACCATAAGGAACACAAGATGATCGTTTGAGCAACTGGTGCAAATGCACAGCCATTAGTGTTAATTCAAGAAGAGGGGGGAAAAAAAATCAGAGTTTCCTATTGGATTTTGATTTGATCTCCTTATAATTCGATTTAAATTCAAATGGGTTCTATCAAGAAAGATTTGCTAACGTGGCAGGATAATTTGTCGTGATAATGAGAAAAAATGTCATGCCACAAAATTATCTCAAAGATTTTCTCATTACCTGAATGTTTTTTTTTTTTCTTACTGTGAAAATAATATTCTGCTATTGCTTCCAGGGTATTGCTATATGTTTAATAGAAACATGCACGTCTTTAACTCAGAAACCTCAGCCTGTTTTTTTTTTCTTGTGTTTGATAGCACTACAGGGCAGGGCAGAATACTTATTTGAGGGCTTAGTTTACATTTGATTTCTTAACTTTTGCTCCCAAAGGATCATTGCTGGGGAAATACTGTTTCCTTTTTCTTTCTTTTTTTTTAATGCTTATTACCCTGGAACAAAAGTAATTGTACATAGTTTTTATGTCTATAATGTGTATAGTTTATCAAGCTTAAGAGAGCCTCAAACCAGAAAGACACGTGTATGCACACATGACACGTCTTTCTAAAGAAATAGTTTGCTTCCTCGGTGATGGAAGTGTTTTAAATTGAAGGAAACCTGGCTTCATTCAAAAGACTGGCTAGGGTTTAATCAATTTTCTGCCATCTTGATTATCCAGCCAAACTGCCCACCACTCAGCAGCAATTAGCCTGTCCTGGAAAAAATAATCTCCTCCTCAGCCTTAAATGTGCATTTTGTCCAACTTATCAGTCTGGTCTGTGCATCAGTGGCAGGGGCCCATTCAAGTTCCTGTGATTACCTTTGGCGTCATCTGAGCCGCTATCTCCTCTCCTGTGTAGTGAGGCCAAAAATGTGCAGGCATTGAAGGGGGACTAATGGTCCAAATCGTGAATGGTCCAGATGGCTGCAGAAGAAATCGGTCTAAGCTGACAGTTTATCCAGGCATCCAACAATTACAGCCTTCCACTGGAATAAAAGGCAACAGTTGGATATTTCATTTAGATCTTAACAATAAAGAGGAAATATCAAAACACATTCCCACACTCGAATGGAACCATATGGCAGCCATCTTACCTGGGTTTGGTTTAAAACCTGCTTTTAGAGGGTAAATGGGAAAAGCAGCGTCTGCAGTATGTATGTTTTTTCACTGTAACATCAGTCAGCTATACGGTATAGCCATGAGTATTCATTAATTGTTTTGGTGGACAAATGCTAGACATCAGGTTAAGCTGCAAAGACACTTACCAATAGCCTCTATTGCAACAGTCATGAGCCAGTAAATGTATGCGCTTCACGTCTGCCCTGCAAATACACCAATACAGCATTGAAATGAGAAACAGTTCCATTAATTCAATTCAGTTTTAGCACCTATTTTAAACAAAAGCTATCTCAAGGTGCTTAAGAGTAGGTCCAGATAAGAACAGCATGAAATCACCACAAATCTGATCATATTATACGATAATGGTGTCAGGTGATGGGAAAAGAAAATTTTATGCCTCATTTTCAGATTAACCCCTTCTGTGCTCAATTGGCGACGCCCACTTTTTGAATACCTTTGCGCCTGATTATCTATAATCTGACTGAAGATCACATGGTTTTGACAATCGCAAATGATAGACCAGGGATCCTCAAATCCAGGCCTCAAGGTCCGGTGTCCTGCAGGTTTTGGATGTGTTCCTGATCCAACACACCTGATTCAAATGGCTGAATTACCTCCTCAGTATGCAGTCAAGTTCTCCAGAGTCCTGCTAATGACTTCTATATTTGACTCAGGTGTGTTGGATCAGGGACACAACTAAAACCTGCAGGACACCAGACCTCGAGGCCTGGATTTGAGGATCCCGGTGATAGACCATATAGGTTATCTATGCAACTGGCAAAAAAAACAAAAAAAACTAACTTGTTTGCCTTCATGCAGATCTGCATCAGCGCCACCTGGATTCACTCCATTCATTGATTTTTGGTCCTGTAAGGAGACCAGTATCTCACGTCTTCTAACAGATCTCACATACTTCTTTATTGCCATTTAATCAGTATTGGATGGGTATTACAACACATCAAAAGAATTATGGGTACCCTCGGCAGATTTAAAAAATCTGTTTACACTCTCAAGTCTGCTTAAACCATACAAAGACACATCAATATGTCCTATTTTAGTTTCTATCAAAAAATGTATGGGCATTTTATAAGAAATGGTTAAAATGAACTCTTTTCTACACAATATTTTCATTGTTGATAGATGCTTGTATGTGGTGTGTAATGTACAATACACAGGGTACATGGCAGCAATGCATGTAAACACAGGTTTTCTTCCTAGAACTGAGAAGTGCTGACCTACCAGAATACATTTTGCTAAATTGCCTCACTTGCACAAAGTTCTATAGTATCTGCTAGTTTTTCTTGAAAGGTATCAGAAAAGCATGCTGTAGACCCAGAAATGTTTGTGAGCCCTTGCACCACCTTGCACAAAAATGCAGAAATAAAGGTGTGACCGTTTGAACTTCATCCATTTCCATTAGAAATGGTCTCAGTGGAAGAGCTGCTGGCAAGGAGCCATTCTTAAGGAAGGAAAATGGAGAAAAAGCATAAGTGACAATTTACACAAGAACTGGACTGAAAATAAGTGGCAACAGTTCTGAAGGAGTGACGAATTTGAAATTTTTGGTTCAAATCATCAGTTTGTACAGAGGAGGTCGGGAGAGAGGTACAACAGTGAGTGTCCACAGCCATCTATAAAACATGGTGGAGGCTTCGTCATGGTTTGGGGCTGCATTTCATGGTTTTGGGGATCTTATCAAACTTGATGGGATTATGAATGCAGAAAAGTACCATCAGATTTTGATCCACCATGTCATACCATCTAGAAAGCATTTGATTGGCAGCAACTTCATTTTTCAGTATAACAATGATCCCCAAACACACTGCCCGTGCAGTAAGAGCATACCTGGATAGAAAAATGCAGTGCAACACTATCAGTCATGGATTGGTCTCCCCAGAGCCCCGACCTCATCCAGAGAAGAGCTTTGAATGCCTGGAGAGCTATTCCTGAAGACTACTTAAAGAAATTACAAGAAGGCTGCTCAAGAGAGGTCAGGCTGGTGTTCATCCAAAATGTTGATTTTTAAGCTTGTTAGAATTGTACAAACTCTGCTTTTGCCTTTTATATTGTATTTCCGTGGATGTTTGCACATTTCAATAAATCTCTGCACCTATTTCCCATTATCCTAGCAAATATAAAGAAATGACGAGTGGTTTAAGACTTTTGTGCAATATTGTAATTTTGGGCACATAAACCTAAACAAAAACGTTGCTGATGCAGTTTTTTTTCTTGTATTTTGTTTCCACTCTATTCTAAATATAAAATGAGAAATGTAATGGTACCACATGAGCCATAAACCACAATCCCCTTGGTGAAGACGTTTTATTTGACTTATGCCAATACCACCAACTCCTGCTGGACTTTGTAGCTTTTATTTTTTACAGTTTGCAGAGAGAAAGAAACTTGAGTCATGTAATGTTGACACAGGCCATTAATATGCTTTTGAGAAGGCTGCAACTCCACACACGATTGCATTAAAGCTTATTTTATTCAGTTAATTCTTTTATTGGGGAAGTGAATATCTTGTTGGCTTCAGCATCCCTTTTGTTCCGTTTTAGTTCTTCAGATTGATGACATCAGATATAAATGTACTGAATGTATATTTAGAGTGTATAAATATATACATAAAGCCCACAAAAGCATGTGGTTGAGGGCTGTTGTGCCCTGATATATAAAGCTCAGCAGAAAGCTTTCATATCCCTCATTAGTTTGGACAACTGGCAAGTGATAAAAGATTCCAAACATTCATTTCGAGCGTGTTCAATTCATAGAAAACAAAACAAATGAAGAGCGAATGAATAGCAGATGGTTTGGTGTAATACAGAATCAATTCCCACACATCTGCTGCAAATAAGCCAAGGAGACATGGAGAGAAATAATAATTATACATGCAACTCAAATACAGACGGGGCTACAACTAGATCAAAGCTTTAGCTTTCTCCAGCAACATAATGATACAATAACTAATACTGTTCTAAGTTGGACATAATAACCCAGTATAATAATGAAAGAATGACCGCAGGATTTCAGCATTTCAAGACAGGAATGTCTGTGCGTGTCCAGATAAATGATGGGTGTCTCAAATAAGATGCGATGGTCATATTGCTAGACATGGTGGTGTTACATGTCTCAATAGTTTTCATGCACAAATGACTAGGTGACTAGTTCTTGGCAGCAGGTGCACTCATAATTCAGAGTCAAGCAAATGCCAACATATTATTCTGTAATATGCAGCACACAAGATGTGACATGCTCAAATTTTTCAGTTCAAACTCTATTTGTTACCACTGAATCACTCGTGCCGTTTTGCTGATCGGCAGAAAGCAAAACCCTCCCTGAGAGCCAAAATAATCCTTCGAAATGACTGTAATATCTAAGTAATGAACTTCATGGACAATTTGATTCCAAGTACATGCTGATCCATAGCAAAAAGTGATTTTCATGGATGAATAATGCAACCGCGTGAGATAATGCTCAACCCAAACTGATCCCTCTATCTGCGTTGAGAGCTCTTCAAATCCTGGCAAACGGGACTCGGAGTGAGTTTTGTCCAAAAATAGAAAGACAGATTTATTGCACCCCAGATGTGCCTGATTTATGACCATTGTTTAATCTGCAGATTCCAACCACATGAAGGTCTTATATTTTGAACTTTAATTTATGAAGCTCAGAGAATGCTGGCTTAATGTTTTCTCTCTCTGTAGAAAATGAGCCAGCACTGTGACTCAGGGAGATAAACAGATGCTTGGATTAACACTGATGTTATTAACATATGTGGAGAAAGGTTATCTCTTAAACAAGCTCCATTTGTTTTGGTCAAATACAGAAACATGGGGTTTAAACCTCGTTGATCAAAATACAGTATAGCTGCAGTGCTGTTTTTAGGTTAAAATCTGAGAAGGATTTTTAGGAGCCTTAGAAGAGTCCACACCAAAGCTTTCACTAAGCAGGATTTTAGAGCTGGTAGGAGGCAGGACTGTCAAACAAGTAATTATACATCATAATATGTCTACAATTTTCCTTTTCCCACCCCTTGGCGTCACAGGCAAGTTCTCATTACCAGATCGGCTGAGCTTAGAGCCCCAGGCGGCTGATTTTTAAAAAAAATTTTTTCTGCAAGCTGGGGTTCCTGTGTTGTGGTGGGAGGGTCGGCAGAGGCGACACGGGCAAATGTTGCTGTTTATTTCCATTCTGTCATGTGTGTGAATCTGATTACAGGTCGCTAAGTCAATATTTAGCTTCTGCGGACGGCATCATCGTCGAGCAGTTTATTTTTTCTGGGCCCTGCCACATCTGCTGCCAATGCCATGCGTGGTAGCCAGCGTTTGCTGGAATCAAACAATGAGTGTGCAATCCTGGTCAAGTGAGTCAGGCGCAAGAGTGCAGAGTGTGAAACCATGATTTGCAGCTAGAAGTCAGACTTGTTGGTGCTTTGAGCAGTTTGAGGGAAGCCGTAATGGATTTGATGAGGGGTCAGAGAAGTCCATGGTAGTTCACTAGTTGCACAAAACGGCATCTTTCATATTTGAAACAAAGAATAAAGCACAAGTTGCTTAAAGAAAAAACAAAACAAAACATTACTTAGACTATTTAAAGGTATGTAATGTCCAAGCGGACACTTTGATTTCACTTGTTTGCAAGTAGAAGCATCACACACTTTACATTTAGATTGCAGAACCTTCAGGGACAGCAATTACATTTCATGCATTTTTCATTTGATTCCTCTTGTCTGAGAGTCTCGGATGGGGGCTGCCACTTTATTAGGAGCCAAGAGGAACACTAGATTGAGGCTTCTTTTCATCTCTCCCTCAGGCAAGAAGGATTTGATATTTATTAAAAATGGAGAGCAGTATATTTCTTCCAGTCATGATTCTGGGTTATTCCAGTGAGGCAGACCACACACAGTCAGTAGATCAGAAACACCTCCTCTGCTTGCTTGCCTGGCCTAGTATGTAAATTTTCAAGCTCAAAGAATTGTGGAATTTCTGCCAAAGATGTGCTGCTCAGGACTTCATTAGACTCTGAACTGGTTCTGGCTCTTACTTGAACTGAGTTGGCAATTGTATAGTGTGTGTGGATTTGCTCAGTTATTTTGGCTGTATAAAGTGTATCTTTTGCATTTGCATTCATTGTAAATTGTAAATTATGTTGCTAGTTTTACTGCTGAGTGCTGATAATGTTCTTTAAGAGATTAAGGGCAGAAAGTCTCAGCAAGACATTGGCGTCTTGCCATGCATAAGGGGCCTATATGGCTTCTTTTTTTTTTTTTTTAGGTGTACACCATATATACATTATTGTACAAAAATGAGCAGCTCCCCACAACTGCCTGCATCCCTCCACCCCTTAAAATTCACTTTCGTCTGCAAAACATCTGGAGTTCATTGAGCGGAGGAGGCTGGGGGAAATGAACTCCGACAAGAGTCTGTAGGTTTGGGTATGGCCCCCTTCTTTAGGTTCCCTCAGATGTTGAAGATAGGCCTGCAGACATAAGTGTGCTAGTCTGTCTCATTTAGACTTTGTTGTACTATTACTGAAAACCATTTCAGGATAAAAATACTGCTATTCCACTAAAATATCAACAAAAAAGAAAGAACTGCAGACAAGACAGAATGATATCGTTAATGATGCAGTTTCTTTGATTTGAAGTCCTCCGTTTGCATGCAATGACCTCGTAGAAATGGACTGAAGTGAAGTGATTTGTTACAGTAACTCATTATTTTGCAGCACCATTCCCTGTAGTGAAAAAGAAAAAATACTGTGAACCTCAAAGACTTGTTGAATTTCCCTTTTAAAAAGTGAGTCATTGTCTTAGTCAGAGTGACCAAAAACAAAAAGATGGAAAGCTGGCACGCTCTCGCTTACAGATGTTATTGGTCATTTTTCTGTCTGGGAAAAGTGCTCGTACACTTACAGCAGCACAGTTCAGACACGAGAGTAATCCAACAAAGTAACAGAAAGCTGGTCAAATAATTCAGATATATGACAGTATAATCACTCAAAAGCAGCTAATTGATTACACATGCTTATGTGTGTTCACATGATGCATTTATGTACACAACATCACAGCAGGCAATTTAAATGCTATGACAGACTGGGAAGCGTGGCCTAATGTTGATACCAATTACTTGGAGCTTCAATTAACCTGATTGGATTTTTGATTGGTCATTTAAGGTGCATGCTGGGTTATTTTTTTTTTTCCTGCTTTCACAAAGACAGCCTTGTATTGGTGTTTATATGAAAGATTTAGCTGCACTTGATATGAATAACCTTACTGTACATGCACACCAACAGTTTGAGCTCCCTGTGGCGTCTTCTCCTCTCTCTCACTTGCAGCACATGTTCTTGTGTTATTCTACTATAAAGACTCCAGAAGCAGCAAAATGACAAGGATCAGATCTTTCCTAAGAGCTGAAAGTTTAGTGATGATAGTAAACATACCTAATGTTCATTGGGGACAGGTTCTTGTCTTTGTGTGACTGTATCAGAGAATCCAGTGCCTAGAAAGCCTTGTTTAAAGGAATATGTATGTTGCAGTGCCTGAAGCAAATAGTTTTTCAGTAATACTTGTGTAGGGGCTGCATGGTGGTCTCTTTATGAACAGAATTACATCTGTTATTTTGTAGGTCTGAGACATTAATTATATCCTTCTGGAACTGTCTACAGGCTGAGTTAGTGTAATTGATAGTGAGACAAAACACTGCATGCAATGCTCACTTTTCCTATTATGTTCTATTCACAACAACATTTATGTTGTATGCCAGTTTATTTCTCTTTTCTTAATCATGCAACCAGAGATTAAATATGAGTGCACTCTTGTGTGCAGTGTGAGATGTTCTCACACACTGTGTGATGTGTCAATGAAACAAATATGTCTCATTGTTTAAAATCAGTAAACTGACTCCATAATGTCAGTTGCACTGGGATATTGCTTTGAAGTTTGTTACCCTTAGTCACCCCAAACAACTGGCCATAACAGATCAAGTGAGGCTGTAGCAACAAAGCCTATGACTGCACTCAATTTGAGTTTCTTTACTCATAGCTATGTGATCTTTCCCTGAACCTGTCCCAAAAGTTTTAAAAACAGGCCGAGTGTTAAAAAACACATATATCAGGAGCAATTTTGGCTTTTGTCGGCCCATTTAGACTTTCAATGAGGATATTAGCTTTTCCACTGTTTTGATGTTACTTATCTTTAGTAGCAAATGGACTGAACAACCTGGATTAAACAAAAATGGCAAATAAGCTGCTATAACAGCCCTAGAAGTAAAAAGATCTTTCCTTTTGGAAAACCTTAACATGCTACTGTTGGCTTAAAGTGGTGCTAGCCAGTCATTTCTTCTTACTTTTGGCCTCTTACAGTGGGTCTGCTGCAGTAGCAAAGATGCTATTATATATCATATATGCTATTATATCGTCCTGAAACTTCATCATGCACAGGGCTAAAATAAATGTGCCAGCATAGCCCACTGAGTCCCTGTTAATGATCTGAAATATCAAACAATTCATGTGAATGTGAGTCACCTTATTTCTGATGGAAAACAGCAGCAGGACGCAGGAACAGAAATACGGATTCCATGAGCGCACCGACTCAGGGTTTGTTTCCCGTCGCCACTGACCTGCTCTGGTCCCGTTGCTGTTATTAGCACACTGGGCTAAACTGTGCAGTGCTCTCAATTTGAGAGTGTGCAAGTAGTATAGTGCACACACAGTTTAACAAATGAAAGGAATGCATCGTCAGCAAGATTAACAATGTTTGAATAGCACAGGTGAGATTCTCAAGGCCAAAATTCTTGCAGACTGTTCGTCCATGATGCTCAAAGACAAACGTCTTGCCAAGATTCCTTCCCGTCTTTCCGCTACATGTCATCTGTTCTCTGCCTCCCCCTTTGGGTATTCTCTGCTTTAAGATTTAGTTCTGCCATACCCTCACCGAATGGTAGAAAAACCTCTTCAAGCTAAAGAAACATCACTTTGCTCGTGTTTAATTGGCTTTCACTTCTGTTCCAGCTAGGTTGTAACTTTTAAACACTTCTCTGTGTTTCCTTCTGTTTTCCTAAAGCAGCTGTTCAAAGAAGTTATGAAGCGTTTGAGGAGTCGTCAGCATTCAGTAGCTCGGAGGGTGGATTATTGTCTTAGCCCTTAAACAAGGCTGATAGCTGTGGAAACAAACTTGCTTTTTTCACACTTTCTCACTGCGCTTTACTTTTTTGGCTGTGATACTAAAAAATAAACAGCTCAGGAGCTGTTGTTGCTGTGCTAAGGATTTGAGATTTATCTATCTATAAACGTTTGGCCCTACTCAAAAATAGTAAACAAGGAACAATTTTAGTCTGGTTGTCAGCCAAGGCAAATGGTTATATTATGATAACAGGCCTATTTCCTGCAGTTAAGATTTTTGTTTAACATTAGGCCCTATTCTCAGCCTGCAACTGGCAAGGAACAGTGGCCCAGTTTCGACACTCTTAACCTCTGCCTCAGCCACCCGACCAGATGTGGGTTCCCTTAAGCAAATTATTAGCAGTTCCTAGTGCACGCAGGTTCCTTACTAAGTGTTTCCAGCTCAGATTTGGCAGGACACAGAGGAGACATTCCAATGGTACAAGATCATATTTTCCCTTTAGCATAGCCACAGTAACTAATTATTTATTGTGAAAAAAAAATGCGTTTCTAAACCCAGCTAATGTGTTATGGTTTCTTATTATTTTTTTGGATCAGAATGAAAAAAGTTGGGTTTTTTCCCCACATTGAAATAGTTTGAGAAAATAATAGTACAAAGTCTCCAAATGCTTGGAAAAAAGGCAAGAGGAGTAAGGCTGTTCTATGATTAGTCACGCATGTGTTTTCTTTTTTGAAAGAAACATTTGATTATAACACTCTGGTCCTATTCTGGTGCACATTATCCTCGAGTCAGTAACCTAACAGTGAACACGATGGAGGTATTTCTCCTATACAGTCTCCTCATATAATTAATCTGTTCTCATATTCTTCTTGCCAAAGTTCAGGATGAATCTGATAGATGATATTGGATAATGTGTAAAATAAAACAAACTTTCATGATCTTTCAACAACTTTCAACATCCCAGAAGGATTTTGCTCAGATTATAGAGAGCACGAAGTCTCAGAGTAATGCCGTTGTTTCGGTTTAAATCATTAATTGTGTCTTTTGTGTGGTGTGAGTAGGTATTTTAGTTATGTTGCATTTAAGGCTTGATTTGTTACTTCCACTCTTTGTGTGGTTGAGACTAGTGTAAGGTTTAGCTACACTGGTTACCATGCCTGAGATTTGCCATTGATCTCATTTGGCCAATATATTGCATACAATACAATAATGTGTGTTTATTTATATATATATATATATATATATATATATATATATATATATATATATATATATATATATATATATATATATATATATATATATATATTAGGGGTGGGACTTTAACGCGTTAATTTCGATTAATTAATTACGGGGAAATTAACGCGTTAAAAATTGTAACGCATTTTAATCGCACTTTGCACCGTGGAACGTTTCTCAGTGCACGAGTTCCCGGCATACAGATTATATCGACGCACAATGTCCAAATTAGGGGCCGCATCCTGCGAAGGACCCGGCCCACGTCTTTCGCAGCCCACGAACACCACAAAGGCCGGAAGTGAGCGGCTAACCTTCATATCAGCTTCCATCACCTCTGCGTAGCTCATGTCGCCTAGCAACCGTGAGTGCGAAGCACAGCTGTGTAAAAGCAGCTGTTAAACGGAGAACGAACTTTTTCTCCTTTTTGTGGTTTAATTTTAAGTCTTTAATTCAAAATAAGCTGTTAAAACAAGCATAAGACATTTCAACATCAAGGAATACAGATGAGAGAATGATTAATTTCCAACTATAACAAGTGAGACATTAATGTTGAATAAAACTATCCAGTTACGATGCTTAACTTTAGTTTCAGGAGTTTATCACAGGAGCACTTCCACCCTTCATTGGTCTGTGTAGTAGACTGGTGGGAAAATAAACAAAATTTTGAAGTTTAAGCTTATGTATATTGATTTATTCATCAACTAAACTTAAATTAATATTTCTCATGTCAAATATTGAAATGCGATTAAAATGCGATTAATTTCGATTAATTAATTACAAAGCTTATAATTAATTTGATTAAGTTTTTTAATCGAGTCCCACCCCTAATATATATATATATATATATGTACACACACACAGACTTTCTTACCGTTGGTTTACATAGATAAAGTACTCTACTGTAATTTAAATTGGAAAATGTAATACAGTATAGAGAGCTTTTTTAATTGTGGCTGCCCCTCAGAGTTGCTGAGTCCACTAGTTCATTGGAAGGACCCCAACTTGACCCTGTTTCTCAGTAGATTCTTCACCACCCCAACATTAACCAAAATGTTGAATCTTATGTCATAATGCCTGTTGTAATTATCTGTGCTTGGCCACTTAACCAAATATAGTATATTTATAATGTCACTGCTTGTCCTTGCAACTTTGTTCCTATTATGAGGAAAACTTCTGAAAAGTAATTTTTTTCAGGTTGTTCAGAAAACACAAAAATCTGAACCAAATATTGAAAATATGATGATTTAGGCAAAAATAAACTTTTCATTAAAAAAATGACAGGGCATTATGTTTTAGGAGGGTGACGACATTTGATTAGATGCACTTTTCCAGAGTGGGAGGGATAGTGATGTAAAGAAAGAGAGGATTTTATAAAACATGAGTCAGCCCTAGATATAGCCCAGTAATAAAACATGTAATGATGGAAACAGTGGAAGTCCTTAAATCCATCCGTACATTCATCCATTTTCTTCCTCTTATCCGATTCACGGTCATTGGGCCATCACATGGTCATCATAGCCAATCTGTAGCAGCTTAAAACTCTCCTTAATACTTAATTCAGTTTACCAGTCTACTGTAAATGAGGTTATTATCACTGTAACTACTGTGAGAGCACCTAGAGCACTCAAAGGCTTTAAGGCTGCAGCTTATTTACATCACTGTTCAGGTCACTGACAAGTTCCAAGGGGCTATAATGATGGCACTCCAACATTTTTTCATCACTCATCACCTTGTCTGATATTAACTTCATTAGATTGCATTCATACTGCCTTAAGATCAGATGATTTGAACTAACCTGTTCCACTGCACCCATTTCTTTCTCTCAGAAGTCCTCATGTAAAAAGATGTACAGTGTATTTGCTGGCTGAAAATAACTCTAGCTGACAAGTATTCTTCAACAATCCCTGATTTACTGTATTACATGAACCACCTCTCTCTAGATCTGTCGGAGCCCACCCCTTTTTACTATGTGAATGCTGGCAGGGAGGGCAGCCGACAAATGCATAGCTAAGGAAATATTTACAGTAAGAGAACACTCACACATGGTGGTTCTGTCTCTCTTGCCTGAATTGATGTTGGTTGAAGGTGGTGGGTCTCCAGAATGAACATAAACAATCAGATGAAGCAGAAGCTTGCCTGGTGCTAATGCCAAACCCTTCAACATATAAACAGATGTCATTCAGCTTTGTGAGTAAGTGGCCATGAAAGACGTGAACACTCGGAAAGCTATGTGTTATGGTTGTGATCTGTTTCAGCATATTGGCTATAAAGGGTAACTGTGAAACACAAGGATATAAATGGCTCTAATGATGAGAAGTGAGCTGATAACTTTCAGATGTAATTGGATTGATTATAGCTAATGTTACACCCAATAACACAACATTAAACTGTTTTCCATTCTGGCTATTACTCACTGTCTGTTATTATTGAAGAAACTTAATTATTATAGATTCTTTTTCTTAAATGTGGGAACAACAAAAGTGATTATTATAAAATTTATTTTTTTAGAGACAGACTACAGTGGAGATAGAAATGGAACCTTTGAGTTGATATATGGAAAATATGACCTGATTGGCATGTGTCAAGATTACTTACAAATCCTTAAAAATGGCATGAAATGATATTAAATGCTCAGGCAGAATCTGAGTCCTCTTCCTAGAACTTGTATTCATAAACCACTAATTTTATTTTTTGCAGTTAACAGTTTATATATATATATATATATATATATATATATATATATATATATATATATATATATATATATATATATATATATATATATATATATATATATATATATATATATGTTGGGGGTTAAAATCCTGGCCAGGGCACGCGTCCAATAAGGGTCCCCAGGCTAGACCCCCACATACTACCCAAGCCTAGCGAGAGATATATGATTGAAGCCATACCGGCTCGGATGATCGCCCGGATTAACAAGGGGTTTGAGTCAGGTGTTGAGGAACCAGGACATACTGATGATAAGTGGGCTGCTGGAACAAGGATACGGCATAAACGGACACGAGATGAGAACCGGGAACTGTTGGAATGCTACTACACATGTAATCCCAGTGAAAAGAGTTACGTGAAGAGGATGTGGGACCTATGGATTCTTCGACACCCAACATCCAGAATGACACTGAAACAACTCGTAGCTCAGTGTTCCAGCGTCTGCAAGGAGCAACGGCTATCGCAACACAAATGCTGCCCAGCCCTATTTCCATGCTCCTTGATGGGAAGTGTAAGGAAAGTATTCCATATAATGTTCAGGACTGCGTGTCTGTTCTTTGAACAAATTCACTGCTGTTTTATAGCTCTGGTAACTGAACATACAAGATGATGCATTCTGCAGATGTGTCAAATCTGTGTATTCGACTGTGAGATACAAAACAAAGACCAGTTTTTCTTCTTGTGTTTCTCAAATTTGACATTATAGATAGAGATGCTCTTGCATCTTTATCTATTCCTGTTGAAGACAAGGAACCCCCCCCCCCAAAAAAAAAAAAATAATTGAACCTCCTCTTTCTAATTGCATTCTTAGAGAGAACTTCCTGTAGGGACTCCTTGAGGGATGTTTGGTCTTGACTCTTCAGATGACCCCAAACCAAGAACCTCAGCACTCATTCTTCTGGCTCATGAAATATGTTTTGGACTCAAACCACTCCCCAGAAGATCATTAATACAGCACTCTGTCTGTGCTGCCAGGATTCACTTATAGATATCGTCTTTCACAGGAAAACAGCACAGAGTTCATATAATCACTGTACAGGAGGGTTTGTTTAGCTTGTTCCACTTAAACGAGATGAAATTTTAACTTTCTTTTCATGTTGCTGTTTGAATGATCCACTCAGACTTTGTTTGCTTAAAGCTTTATCAAGCCATAGAAAGTGTATGTTTTGTGCAATTTCCAGGTTTCAAGTTTTCAGATTTGCACAACTCTCAGTTCCTATCTACATATTTCACTAGCTGCAGACAGACTCCCTGCGCAGTCATTTGGCTCCTGCTCCCTGCCCTCGTTTGTTCTGAGAACACAGTGAAAGCCCAAAGCTCAGAGATAGATTTTCATTGTCAGGTTGTATTTACATTTAAAATTGTTCCGAGCACTGCTTGTCTCAGAGGCTGCCAGGAGTGTATACTGTTTAATCCAGGCACACCAGATAAATCGCAGGCAGTCTGGACAGCCACCCTGAGTATTTTCTAGTAGGATTAAAATTACATATATCAAATGGACAGTCCAGGGCTCGATAATAAAGGCTTGTTTACGCTCCTGTAAAAGAAAAAGTCACGTCCGTGATGCAGGAGAAGGTCAGATGACTGAATGACCGGTAAAAGAGAGAGACAAGGTCATTCTTGTCTGGATCTTGAAAATTGTCACAGTTTTTCTGTAGAAACTAAAGAATCCATGATATGGTGAATTAGGGGCAGGTTTATCCAATTTACTATGAAAATAATTTAATTTATTAAGATCAAGTCATACAGTCTCTAGGTTTGCAGGGATTTCTCTGCACTGATTTGAAGAAATCCTTATGATTTCTGCTCCTTCATCAGTACTATGAATTTAAATGAACTGGCATTTGTGGTGCATACAACATTAACAAATTACACTCAACAATTTTTTTTTTTCAGAAACAGTTGCTGTTCTGAGTAATCCACAGAAAATGCTGTGATTGATTTTCAGTGTAGCTTTTTATCTAAGGATGCTTTTTCTTTTTTGCATTTTACTTCTCAATCACACTGTCTTGTAATACATGGACTTTGTAATATTCAGCTGGTGGGCTTAATGTTCAATGTCGAATCCGACCGTATGTGACATTTGTATTCTTACATGCACATCTTCTGAGTTATGTCTAGAAAAGTTCAGGGCTGCAGTACATGCGGGAAAACAGCTTTAGATCAACAATTAACTTCCCACTATAGTTACCAAATACATCACTTCAAATTAAATGCCAAATGTGCAGACCTGTCATTTAATTTCATAGCCCACTCACCAGCTTTTAAATGTTTAATAAATGCTCTTACTCTGATGGGGCCAAACATTATGTTTCTGACAATGTGATTTATCTCAAAGGAAACTAGTCCAGATGCATAAATCAGACTGTGCCTTCATATAGATGCCATCTAGCATCCCTTTTGTCTTTTAAAGACTATACTAAGACAATTTTTCATACAGTTATTTCTGTCAGAGTTATTTTAGGCATGGACATGGGGAACAGTGATAGCATTATCAGCAACAGCTTTGACCAACAGACCAGACCACCTCTTAGTATTCAGCGTGACAAGAAACACAGTGTTCCAGCTGTCTGTCTAACCAAAGAACAGAGCTTTATTTTGTGTGTTTAGGTGGATTTAGTGATGCAGTTTCTAAATCTGGTGTGTTGTTTGAATTATTATAGATAAGTTGTCTTCTGTGAATTGCATTGTTTTGTTTCTGCAAGTGTATCAACTGCTCATCTACGGAAGATTATGGTTTTCTGGATTTTGTGTTGTGCAGAACTTTGTATTTCTTTACTGCACTTCATTTTGGCAGATGGCTTATTCTTGACTTTGTCCCCTTTTCTTCACAGTTTCATGCTGCTTTTAACTAGTTTTGAAAATACAGCCTGGACTAAAGCCAGGGATTTAAACAAAGCAAGAAGAACAATTGAATACACTAAAATTGTGCGCGCTCTTTCTGCACACACTTTTGCTGATAAAAGACACACAGACTAGCAAGAAATGCATGTACTGGCTTATAATAATAATAATAATAATAATAATAATAATAATAATAATAATAATAATAATAATAATAATAATAATAATAATAATAAATATTGATATTGATTATCATTATCAATATTACATCATAATATTAATTAATAGATTTTATAATAATGACTGTTAACCACCTTTGAGAAATGAAAAACTGTTTGAGCAATGCCAAGTAATTCTTAATAGTCAGGTTAAGTCACTCAGTGCACTAGTTGTTAATTCATACATTAGTTTGAATCCACAGCAAACCCTTTGAAACTGTTTGAGGTTATTTTGTATCCTGTGCCAGTTTTCTGTCTTCACCCAAATATGTCCTCACATTCAACCCTGAGGCAGCACTGACAGAAATCCACACTGCACCACCATTCTTTCAATAACAGAATAAAATTGAAAGTGGAGACAGAAAAATCTCGAAAAAGACAACAAAGTCACCAACTGGGTTGGGAAATAATTTGTTGCAATATCCCTGGTACTGAAATATGTTCTATTTTACTGTAGGCTACAGAGTGTGGACCCAATACCTCACACCTTCTGACGGTGTTCAGTTCAGTGGTCTTAGATTGTTTTTGCTGGTGTCATTCATCGAATTGGAAAGCAGTTTGTTTTTTTTTTCTTTTTTTTAATGCAGCTGTTCCACCAGGAAGGATCATGCTGACAATAAGAATAAAGGAAAGGATGCAGTAATAAGAAAGATTATTTAGTGCAGTTTTCTAGTGTCAAAATGTATTTATTTAGTTATTTAGTTAATAGAAGCTGTTGTATACCTAAAATCAGAGTAAGATTTACCCTTGTATAATTTCAAGGTGCAGCCTTAATTTATGTATCATTTTATCAGATATAGCATAACAAAGATACAACTTAGGTTCAGAAGTTTAATTAAAGTGTTGTCTTAAATTTGTCAAAAAAAAAATGAATGGAACACTTAGAAACACTTTGTGCAGCACGGTGGTGTGGTGGTTAGCATTGCTGCCTCATAGCTAGAAGGTCTAGCTGACCCTGTCCACCTTGGCCCGGGGCTTTCTGTGTGGAGTTTGCATGTTCTCCCCGTGTCTGTCTCCCCGTGTCTGGGTACTCCGGTGTCCTCCCACAGTCCAGACGGATGGTGTCCTGAGGGATCTCCTCCCAGATCTGGACCAGGAGCTCAGTGATGCCCTGGACAGTCTGAGGTGCAACCTGGTGTTGCCAGATGGACCGAAATATAACGTTCCCGAGTCTGTCTGCATACTCTTGCCACAGGAGACCGGACATTGTCATGCACCAGGAGGAACCCAGGAAAATTTGGAGCTGGGCTTTTGTACAGTGTATGACTTATACTTATAAAGCTGCCCTATTACGCACACTAGCAGAGATGTGACACTCAAATACTCCTGTATGGCGGTAGAAGTATAAAAGCTTTTCAAAGCCATATTTTGGGGAAATGGCCCAAAGTGTTTTTTTTCTTTTTTTCCAGGTTTCACTGGTGAATCCGATTTGATGATTTTGTAGTTTTTAAGTCCCTGTGACCGCTGACATTTAAGATGATTTAGAATAATGCTTCAAAATAGCCACTCAAAAAGTGCCCAGATGTGTTACCAAGAAGTGTGTTAAAGGAGAAGACTTGCTTCTTTGATGATTGTAGGGAAAAGATTAGAAGCAATAACCCAGAATGCTTACATATAATCAAAAAACTGAAATGATTCTTCTTTAAACAAAAGTCTCAAGCACATAAATTCAATTTACAATTTAAAAAAGATGGCAAATATTTACATTTGAGAAACTTTTTACTGTTTTGTCTTTATTCAATCATTAGGCAATTCCTCTAAGTCCTTTTTTTTTTTTTTTTTTAAATAAAATACACACACACACACACACACACACACACAATTAAAGACTGAAGAATACATGAACAGAGAGATTAGACTAACAGCATAGATAATGGGCAGTACACTAAAAAAAAATGAACGTCTTTTTCCGTTCCCTGATGTTCCATCTGCATCATTGTCATCAAAAAACCGAGTTAATCTCCCACATTTTCCATGACTGCAGCTCTCATCTCTGGGGATCAATTATATTTCATGTGCTCCCATGGTCTTCAAGCAAAGGAATAACATTGCATCTTAAACGCTAACATGCCAAAAGGGGGCTTTTCATTTAATTAAATGCTAATTTAGACTTTTTCTGTGTGATTGCATATCCATGTGAGGCTTTAAGTAAATTCTCCACATGTCAGCGTGTTAAAGAAAACCTTACTGTTCACCTTACCTCTCCTCCTCCTGCTTCTTTTCTCTCAAACATTGTGAAGACACTGAACAACCTGGGACCACCCGAGCCCTAACATGCACTCGCAGGTGGGAATCTAGCATTTCCCCCTAAGTTAAAAGTGATTATTAGGCCTTGAAACAACCCTGTCTACACACTAGCATGTCAAATAAAGCTCTGAACAGGGTGAAAATAGCCAGCATTGTAGCATTGCAGCGGATCCTAAAGGCCACAGTAGCCTGGCTGCCCGCCTGCCGCTTGATGTTTAACAAGCCGGTCATTTAAACACGGCTAATAAAACATCTCCTGCTGAGGGGATAGGCTCTTCATAAACCTTCACTTCACAATGTTGAGTCTATGTTTCCCTTTGCCGCGGCCTCTCTCCCTTTCTCTCCCTCTGACCAGTGAAAATTCAAACAGGCACTTATGCAGGCATCATGTTTTTAACTATAATTGGAGTGATAAAAGTGAAACAGCCACCACATTATGGCAGCTGTAACTCACGCTCAGCCTTGGGTGCCATATAGAAGCATTTACATACTGTTTGTGGAGTATTGCTATGTAAGGAAAGCATTTGTAATCAAAATTTTCATCATTAATGGAATTATAACTATGTATAATAACCTGAGATACAAAATACATAATTGTTTGACTTAAACAATTAGTCAGTTTTGTGGAATAAGCTTAATATCTTACTTGCTAAAAGTTAACATTCTCATTTACACTGATCACTCACAATATTAAAATCAGCTGCCTCCCTAATCCTGATGTTATGTGGGTCCACCTCGTGCAAACAGAACAGCTCTGACCCCGTCAAGGCTCCACAAGACCTGCTGAAGGTCTCCTGTGGCTCCAGGCCCCAAGATGTTGGAAGCAGTTTCTAACTTGTTTTTCAAGCACTTCCCACAGATGCACAATTGAATTAAAATTTGGAAAATTTGAAGGACAAGTCAACATTAAACTCTTTTGTTATGCTACTTAACCCATTTCGAAATAACTGTTTGCACTGTGGGAGAGTACATTATCTAAACCCAAACCATGGTTTTTCCCTAAGCCTAACCAAATTGTTTTTGTGGCTGTGCCTAACCAGACCTTAACCATAACATTGTCATAGCAATAAAACGTGTGGGCAAGCAGTAAAGCTGTTTAGGTTACCCATAGTGGTACTGCTTTTTTATATGCTGCTTTGCATCTCAAGCCCATAGAACTACATTGTACTAAGCTTTGGAAAATGTTGCTGTGATTAGGGAATGTCTGCATCTCATAAAGGTGCATTTACCTCTTACTACATGTCAGAGTTTCAAAAAATTAGATATCGTTGCATTCTCTGGATCAAGCCAAGGACAAAACATTGAATTTTATGAAAGCTTCTATCTCTTAGTTTTTCTCTATACATGAACTGTAGACTTGACAACAATACTGGTGGCAAACCTGCCAAAGAGGAAGTTGGGCCATGTCTCAAGAATGCTTTGATCCATCAAAACCAATCTACTCAAGAGTCTGTTATTGGCACTGGAATTAGCATGTGTTTTACCAAATAACTAATACATGGTTTCCTTAAACAAGCATTGTATACGTTTGCTAACTATATGGTAAGTCCAAAGTCTGAGACATGTCAGCTTGTCGTGTTATCGTGGAACCACCACATTTTCAAACAGTGTGACCAGCAGAAGCTCAGACTGGTGGTTTATGCAAGGATGACCTTAAAATGAGACGAGTTCTTCCTTCAGAGATGGGATGAACTGACTATAAGATGAACTGTGATGAACATCTGGAAAATAATGTGCGCTGGACCACTTGGTGTACTGGCTGAAAACTTTATATTCCTGACACAACATATCAAAGCAAGCTTATCATCTTCCTATCAAAGCTTACATAGAAATAAATGATAGTCATATTTTTAGAAGCAGTCTTTGGGGCTGCAGATTATTCCGAAATTGAGTTCAGTGCATTTTTAATTTTTCCCAGAGCTGTCAAAGAAGAAAAACACGAGAAACGTAGAAGTAATCAAACAGATTTGTTTTAAGACTTAATAAAAGTCGTGAGTTTCTGGGTTCCAGGTCTCATGGGATTGACCTTTCTGAGAAACGGCAGGTCTGGGTCACATCCAAGGTAGTGAGGGAGGTTTCTCCTTTATCACTTTCAGCCTGTAATATCTGTTTCACCCAGCTGTGGCTCCAAGTCATACAAGTTGATTTGTGATACTGTCATCTGTATTATTGTGCAATTACAGAAAACATGTCTAAGAGAGTCACTAGATAATGTTGTTGTCTTGACTTAGGCTAATGGAAACTTCCAATCCTGCAACAGAGGTATGTATTTTATGATGTTGTGAAATTTATAGCAACACAATTGCTGTAACTATAAGTTAATTATTGTGCAAACAAAATTTCAAAGAGCACTGTGCAGTAAGAAACCTTCTTGCAAAAAGAAAATTCTTTTTTTGTTCTGTTCTCTTTTATTTGTGTTCTTCTCACCAACAGATTCAGTACGTTATCAGGGAAGGACGTCTTACAAATCTCAGTAATCAGAAGCTTATTTCTCTTCACAGACAGATAATCTATGACTGGCCTGAAGTAATTTTCATGTAACATTCCCGTACAACCAAAATTGCTGGCTTCGTTAGAGTGTGGCCTTAGGAGGCTATAGCCTAAAGCCCCTCGGGGCAGAGATATATTAGGTTTCCTCCAACCAGATGCCAAAGTTCTTCAGTCATTGCAAACCTACAGTCTTTGGGCAGGAGCAAGATTAGCAAGATCCTGAAGTGTCGACTCAGTTGTTTTACACCTTCAGTCATGGGAATTGAAAATTTTTTTTTTTTTTTTTTGCAGAATGACAGAAACTGTATAAATGAGCGGATTCTAATGCAGCCATCATTTTTTCACAGTAAGTGGAGCAATAAAGTTTTAAAGTTAAAAGTGCAGGAAGTGGTTTTAAGGACAACAAAATGTCATCTGGATAAAAGCTGTAAGCTTTAAAACATAAGAGAAAAACTTTTGTGAACAAGGAGGCAAAAAAAAGTGATTTTATTTTATTTAAAAAAAAAAACATATGTGGGTATTTCATAATGGCTATCATGTTGCAGTGCAGTCTATAGCCTCCATCTGCTTCTGGACCCCTACCATCATGTAGCTAGGCTGCAGCTGCATCCTCTCTCTCTCTGTCTCGCTCGCCCCCCTCCCTGACCAGCTGTCACCAACAGAAGTTTAGGTATCCTGTTTCCCTTCAAGTATTTGGCCCTTACTTTCAAGTCATAAATGTGAATTGATCATAGAAAATTCTTAAATCTTACCACTTTCCTAAATATGTACCACCAGCTGATAATGGGGCAGATTACTTTTTCTTAATTTTTAGAGAAAAACAAACAAACCGAAGCTCTCATTGGCTGGATTTTCTGCACTTTTTCCAGCCAAAAGAGCAAAACCAACAAGCAATTATCCGAGTAACTAGTATTGTATATGGAGCCAGAGCCTAAATGCTCGATGCCATAACGCTTTATTGTTATCCAAAAACTATAAATATATAAACGGCTTTGCACTGGGGGACATTTTGCTTCATTATGAGTAACATGGTTAGTAGATTTTTTTTTTCCTGTTGCTATAAATACAGTCATGTGAAAAATGTTTTTCAGAGGTCTCCATGAAAAACTTGGTATACCCTACTGTATAAGTCAAACATTTGTAGAACCACCTTTAGTTGCAATAAATTAAGATGATAATTTTCTGTGTAACTTTATCAGCCTCTCACATCATTGTAGAGGAATTTTGGCCCACTCTTCTTTACAACCTTACTTCAGTTCCATGAGGTTTGTGGGCATTCATTTATGCACTGCTCTCTTAAGGTCCACCGCATCATTTCAGTCGGGTTGAGGTCTGGACTTTGATTCTGTTCTTTTTCAACCATTCTGTGGCGATTGCTACTGTGCTTGGGATCATTGGAAAGTCCTGAGGCATCTCAAAGCGAACAAAGAAACAGTTAAGTTCCTCTGCTAGTGACACACTCAGGTCTCCTGCAGTCACATCACAGCCTCTGAAGTTTGTGATGTTCTGAATGTCCTGCCACACCTCCCGTGTGTTATTGCTGGACAGATGGGGCTCTATTTTCCTCCTGTAGTCCGCCTTGGCTTTTTTAATTCCTCTTTCCAGGTCAGCTCGAGCAGCACTGTACAGAGCTCTGTCGCCTGACCTGAAGGCAGCATCACGGGTTTTGAGGAGTGAACGGACCTGGCTGTTCATCCATGATTTCTGCTTAGGGAAAACCCGGATGTTTTTGCTAACAGTCACATTTCCGATATAGAACTTAATGTAGTCCAGTACCGTCCCTGTGAATGTTTCCAGGTCCTCGTGTTCAAATAAGTCCCAGTCTGTGTGTGTGAAGCAGTCCTGTAGGTCAGAGAGTGTGTTTTCAGGCCAGGTTGTAATGGTTTTTACAGTAGGTCTGGCTCTCCGTCTGAGAGGGGTGTACGCTGGGGTGACCGGCAGGGAAAGATGGTCGGACTGGCCAAGGTGGGGGAGGGGTTTAGAAAGATGGTCTCACATTTGACTCTAGAGCATTTTGGTACACAGAGGAGTTCATGGTCAAATCAATGACTGCAAGGTGCTATGGCTGCAAAACAAGCCCAAATCATCACCCCTTCACCACCGTGCTTGACAGTTGGTATGAGGTGTTTGTGCTGATCTTTTGTGTTTTGTTTTTGCCAAATGTGGCGCTGTCTATTATGGATAAATATATCCAATTTGGACTCATCTGTCCATAGAACATTGTTCCAGGAGTCTTTTGGTTTGTCCAGATGCAACTCTGCCATGTTCTTTTTACAGAAAAAAGGTGTTCTTGTGGTAACCCTTCCAAATAAACAATCCTTGTTCAGTCTTTTTCTTACTGTGCTGTCAGGCTGCCAACTGATCCCTGTGGAGTCTGAGGTGCACCTGAGGTGTAGTCTGACCTTGGCGTGAATTTGGGACGGCCGCTCCTGGGAAGATTGTAAAATTGTGTGAACACACATCTGAATGTACCAGACCAGCAAACTGGCAAAACTTCTGTTTTATAGAGGTGGTCACATTTGCTCATGTTCATGTAACCTGGTCGCTACTTACCCTCTGAATTTATATGGAAGTAGTAAGGGTGTACTTAGGTTTTCACAGGACTGCATAGACTCCTGTGAAAAGTTTCTTATTCACATCATTGTATAAAATGCGTATTAATCTTTATCTTATCTCTAATAAGATGCCTGTAGTTTCCTACTGTTTAAAGGACCTCAAATTAATATTTTTATTTGAGATGCAGTGCAGTGCATGCTAGAGATCCTATATATCTCATCTGATTAATATGCTAATGTGAAACCTGACTTGCGGGTGCATGCCAGCAGCCTGCACTACATCCTCAATCTCTCTGTCTTTCTGATTGATGCAGGCAGTGAATCTCTAATGGAGGCAGTTTCATGCGGGTGTGCAGCTGCTGGTAGACTGAAGTTACAGGTTGAAAGAGTCAGGGGCTGCAGAAGAAGCTACAGCATGCTCTTGTGTTGTTCAAAGAAGGCGGTTTCTTTGTGGTTTATTAGGCTATCATTAAATATAGAACGATAGAAGCTTCACGGAGACACTTGGATTTAAATTTGTCAAATTCTGCTGAAGTGAAGAAATTCCTGCAGGGTTTTACCCTTTTGTCACTTGAAGAAGGGAATTTGAAAATACTTTCAACACTCAACATTCTTACATTTGCTGTAACTTGTTTATGATGGGTTTTAAAGGACTTTTGTTAGGTAAACCCTAAGAATGATATTGGCAATAATTTGTTTTGCTAAACTGTATTTTATTAAATATTACAGTGAATCCACAGCACCGTGCAAAAGCCACACCTCATTTCTTTATATAAGGATCCAGACTTTCTTGTAAATAATACTATACTAATAATCTCCAGGCTTTCTGAAGGTCTTTCACAGTTCTTATTTGGACATTGGCTGCTTTTTCACTCATTGTCAGTCCAGTTTTTGTACCTGGCCATTTTCAGAGGAATGTTTTAATTTTGTAGCCACTGAACACTGACCTATCAATCATTCAAGCATAAAAGAAACACCTAACTCAATGGATGAAGCAGTGCTGTGTGCAAAGAACCAATTTTAAATTGTATCTTTAGATACTTTGCTGTTATCAGCCTCTTGCAAAAACAGGTACTTTGTTCCCATTTCTTTAGTCGAATCTATGAAAAATGACAAAAATAACAGTTTGATAGATGCAAAATTGTATTTTTGCACCAACAAAGTAATTCCCAAAGAGCTATTACCCCAAAACTCAGCATGGTGTGCAGTGTGTTCTTAAAAACAACTGAGGAAACTGGACAAGTGGAGGGCAAAAGAAGTGGCGGGCCTAAAAAAAAAAAACTATCTACAGCAGATGAACAGTATCTGAAAGTCATGTCCCTAAAAAAATAGGTGGAAAAAATCCAGCAAAGACTTGGCAAAGGACCTGAGAGATGTGGTGTCTGGCCCTTCAGTTGATCCATCTACTGTTCACTGAAGCCTGGTCAGAAATAGTCTCAGTGGAAGGGTGGCTGTGAAGAAGCCATTCTTAAAGAAGGGAAATGGAGAGAAAATGGGCTGAGGTATGCCAAATTACACAAGAAGTAAATTGAAAATCAGTGGCAACAGGTTTGCTGGAGTGATTAATCCAGATTAATCTGTCATGATTTGGGGCTGCATTTCAGCCAGTGGAGTTGGAGATCTTGTCAAAATTGATGGAATTAAAAATGCAAAAAAGTAGATTTTGATCCACTCAACAGTATTGAAACAGTGTGGGAACATCTTGACAGAGAAGGCAGCCAACATCCAAAGAAGAGTTTTGGACTGTCCTTCAAGAAGCCCGGAGAACTATTTCTGAAGTCTACGTAAATAAATTACTGCCTTAACTGCCTAAGAGAGTACAGACTGTGTTGAAGAATAAAGGTGGTCGTACAAAATATTGCCTTTCACGCTTGTTAGAATTGCACAAACTCTGTTTTTACCTTAAATATTGTATTTCCATTTATGGAAAGAAATCAGGGGTGGCCCAAGACTTTGGCACAGTATTGTATAAGATTTTTGATTCATTTAAGTTTTTAAGGAAAAGTTCATTCTATGTTTCAAGGAAAAGTGCTTACTGAGTTTAGAGAATGATTTGTGAATCTGCCAGGAAACTACTTAAGCTTAAAGGTAATTCTGATCTGCCGAGAATACAGAGCTTCTCCTTTCAGCTTTAGAAGAGTAAGAACTTGCTTTATGGAAATTTGAGAGGTTCAGTATTTAATTTAGATTTCGTCTATAGTGTCCTAGGTCAGTGCAGTGTAAGTACAGTTTACCTTTTATGGCCTCATCAGGGGCACTATATGTGCTCTCACAAAGTGTGAGCTGTGTAATGCTACACATTTTGGTGCCAAACAGTCTGCACTTTACTACATGTGTGTGTTTGTGTGTGTGCATGCCTTGTTTTTCTTGTAATTCGTCACATCTAAAGCAAATGGCATTCTCGTAGCTGCTCAGATTGTAATCTCAGCATGGCCATCATGGTAAGGGCATTACAGCGAATTGCTCATGTTTCAAGGGCAACACACCAGATTACAAGAAGCCAGATATGTTGTCCCATTATCAAAGAACTGCATTATTTGAATTACTACCGCTCACCATAATCAGCAGCAATTTTGTGTACTTCTGGTGGTAGAATTTGTTGTTATGTGCATTTTTTTTAACAGTGGGAGCCTGACTGGGCAACAGCTACACTTGAGTGCTCTGGGGACCCATGGTAAACACTGCACATTTGTTTTTCACAGTGAGAACTGTGTTCAGAATGTACACTTGCTCCATTTTCAGCTATAAGAAACTTAAGTAAACAGTTTGAAAGCTTGAATAAAATGCCTCCATTGTAATCCAACTGTTACTTGTGACTGAACTTGAATCAGTAGACCCCTCTCGAATGGTCTTTCGGTTCGCTGTTTTAGATGTCACCGGTTCATTCAGCCAGTCTTCAAAACATCCAAAACAGTTTTTTTTTTAAAGATTTAATGTGACCCCAGGAGTAGCTGATGCAACCAGAGTTTTTGAGTTAAACCTTGTGTTGGTCCCTGCCCTGGCCTACGCTCTCCCCAAACAGGCCCCTAGACTAATTTAATCCAAGCAGGAGAGGAAAGCAGACAAAAATCTGCCTGATAAAGTCGATCAGAGAAACTCTACAGACTATACTATCTTTCCATAAAAAGCTGATTTCTAGAGAAAAAATATTGAACCGTTTGACATTTGCTTTCTTTCATTGATTTAGCTTGGAATAATTCGGAAACATGGGCTAAGCTAAGTCCTCATATTTCTGTTGAGATATGGAAAAATATAATAAAAGTCATTTTAATGTGTTAATGGTTTCAGTTTGGAATTTTCCTATTACAGTGACAGTGACACATTTATTTTGGAATAGATTCTTGTTGACCGAAATGTGTACTGTGCCTATCTGCACATCAAAACCAGGCCCTGAAATCAATGCCAGAAGTTCTCTTGCAAATGAGTCCCATATGGTTTCAACCAAAACAACTCTCTTGGCTTTGTCTGCGTTTATACAAAACTGCAGTATCTTTGTGGACTACACAGTAGTTTGACTACATGCTTGTTTAAATGTGTTTGTCTTAGAGTTAACACTCCTCAACAAAGCCATCTTTCACAAGTTATTGTTGTTGTTATGCAGAAGTCTTTAGTCTCATTGTCTATGGAGTCAAACAGTTTGATATTGTGTAATGACTGGAGCTCGGTCTGTTTTCTACTAGAGTTTCAGCTTGTACTGCTGGCTAAAAATGGCAAATTATTTTGTTATATGGAGCTGTGTGGTTTTACAGGCACTAATTTATACAGTCTGGTGCAGAAACTTATTCCATGTACTTCCAAAAATGATAATTGACTCAGTTGTCCTAACTTTCTCAGGCTCATGTTTTATGCATCAGTGCTTGCTGTCTGCTTTTGCCATTGATACTGAACATGGCCTGCTGTGTTCTGCTTGGAATAGCAAGAAGGCTTGAGTTCCTTTCTAGCATATCCCCAGACCATTACCTAAAAGGCTGCACAGCTCATCCCATGGCCTTAACAAGACCTTGGAGGTAGGGGGTTGTCAGTCTGGCCAAAAGATTGTATCACAATCTTTTTTTTTTGGGGGGGGGGGGGGGGGGGGGGGGGCAGAATCATAATCCATGATGTGGATTACAGCACTTCTGTTTTATTTGGTTGAATTTATGTCATAATCGGATTAGTTGTGCATACAGCTGCGTATACACAAAACCATCTTGGCAACACGAGGGTAAAGTCTGTTCTGACAAATCTCTGCATCCTGTTCTGGCTGGAAGTGGTGATTCAAATCTTCCCGACTTGTAAACTTTAGGATGTTGGACCACTTGATTCTTTGTCTGCCATATTTACAGATTGTATCATAGTCAGTGACCCCTTTTTCTTAGTTCATATGTGGTAGGGAAGTTTAGATAGTGATATTATTTATTTATAACAAGCTGTGTTTGGCTCCCTGCAGGCTGTGGCAAGGTTGATTTTGTGCTGGTCCCCAGTGGCATTCAGCTAGCTCTCCACTGAGTCTCTTGTCCTGTGGATTGATTTCATCTTCTGTGTTTTGCACTGGTGATGGTGGTCCTTGTTCATGCGGTGAACTGTATGTATAGTATATGTGTATGTATAGTATTTGTGCAGCCAAAACATCAGGATATGGTTATCTGGATATTGTCATGGGAACTTAAAGGGGTTTCTTGTGCTATTTGCTACCAGGACATTGACAGTAGATCATTTATGTTTTGTGGGCTGCAGGGCTGGCTGTCTATAAATCATGTTTCCCCTCATTTAAATGACTGCTAAATTAGTCCAATTAGTAAACATCCCTATTATATATAGATAGAGGCTGTTAGGTTCAGCCAGTTTCAATTGATAATACGAGGGGGAGACCAAGTAAGTGAAGGCTCAATCTGCACAGGTGTACCAGCCTTGGTAAAATTAGAACGTCATATTGAGTGTTGACAGAAATGGTGAGAGCAGAGCAGCACTGCAGGGATTTTGGAAATGACATCGTCTGTATGTCATGAGGTGCAGCTGCTCCTGTCAGGTAGGGAAAGTAGTTGGTAGGGGAACTGGAAAATGCCTGAATCGGGTTTTGCTTTTCCCCAAATGCTAAAACAGTCGAGTGAAGGCTGATGGAAAAATCAGGTCACTTGCAAAGAATCCTTTAGATTCTGAAACCTTCACTCAGGAAGGTTTATCCTCTCTGTGCCTGTGAAAGTGCAATCAATTTTAGTTTGAGAGGAGCATTATAATCAAGACAAACTGCACCATGATGTGACAAATTGGTTAATGCTTAGTATGTTTTTTTTATGTGAGTGGGCTGATGTATAACATCTGCGGCTGAACAAATTTAAATACACTGTATTTAATTGTTTCTTTTCCAAAATGCCTGCATAAAAAAAAAAAAAAAAAAAAAAAAAAAATCAGGAAAGTGCTCTCTGCAGAGCTTAACTGCCAAATATTTCTTATGCTTAATTTTATTTTGAAGTAGAAATGCAAATACACACAAACACAAACACACACACACACACACACACACACACATGCACGCATGCACACACAATTTTGGCACACATGTGGAGACCATGTTATCTGAAGTTCAAAGCAAAATCCGGGTATCTTTCTTCCTCTGTGATCAGACTTGCCAAAGCATAGAAAATGCTTTTACGATAAGACCTGAGTGTGGTGCATATCAAAGAGTTGAGGAGCAGGCATGCTGACCTTTTCTGTGAGAGGAGGAATTGATTATACAGTGCTTAGCTGAAGTAGCAGTAGCCTTTATAAACCTTGGGCTATTCACCAGGTTGGTTAGAGTGTTTGGTTAGCAGACAGAGCTACGGAAAAGTCTTGAGCCATCTTGCATGGATGGATGGATTTTTTTTTTTTAATTGTTCTTGAGCAATAGTTGTTCTGGCTTTCTGAAGATCTTTTACATTTTAAAAATAATTTTTGTTTTCTACATTGGCTACTTTTTCACACATTTTCAGTTCAGTTCTTATACTTGATGATTTTCCAGGGGAGTGTTTTTTATTTCTTAAACCGCTTTAACACTGACCTACGAATCAGAAAAATAGATTGTGACCCACCATGTAATACCATATGGAAAGCTCAGTTCTGCCCTCTTTCAAGCTGGTGGACCAGTTTGTTAGTAAAAATGGAAGTATGCAATCATCACAATTTCAGCAGGTGATAAGAAACAAACATGAAAATCACATTTTCTCACTGTTGCACATTAACCCAGTTTTTTTTTTTTTTTTGGGGGGGGGGGGGGGGGTCCCAGTTTTGTGCATGTTTCCTAAAGAAGATTACACTGATTACATAGTTATCAGTCTCCTCACTGTGCTTTAAAAAACAAAACAAAACAAAAAAAAAACGGCCGCTACATGCCAGATTTGTCAAAACATGTTTGTGAGATTTAAGGGATATCAGACGTTACATTAACACACCTCTAAAAAGAAGAAGAATTGATGCCAGTTACAGATAATATCAGTGTAGTTTTTTTAAGTCACATTTTTGTGGACTGAACTCTACTGACTGACAACAATTAGGTTAATGCAAGAGCTAGCAATCATTTTGTGCATGGACCATACATGTAACCATACACTGTCACTAATACAAATTTGACTGTCAAGTACAACAAAGGTCTGTATTTGTACTTCTACTAAAGGGTATTTTTCCCAAATTTAAATTAAAGCTGCACTAATCAGAAAATCATATGAACAAAGAATAGTAGTGATGCAAACAGAGAACAGAAGCATTGATATACTGGACAGAAAAAACAAATCAAAATTCATAAAAAAAAAAAATGTTCACACTTGTGGAATTTGCAAGTAAAAACTATTCGGTAGATAATCTGTTGGCCTCTGTGGTAAAAAGTAATAGTATACTGTACTGCATATTGTATTAATTTATATCCTATAGCAATGTTCCATTTATTGTTCAGCAAACAATATCCAGATAAAACTTTATTTTAACACTGGGAACAACTTTATTAACTGAAGCCTACAGCTGTATTTCCCTTGGCCGGAGTCAACCTGACCGTGGACGCTGACATTCTTCACCTGAAAGCTCACTTCAGGCGTCCACTAAGAGGAATCTGTCAACTTATTTTTACATTTATTATCACTGCTTCTTCTGCAGTAATCTGAGCTGCATGGTTGGCCATGTTGTTGTGGTAACAACATCAATAGAGACCCTTGAATGCTAACTTTGAAACTCTGGCCTTATCATTAGTGCTCTTGAGTATTCTCAGGAATATGTCAGGAGGAGATGGATTAAAAGAAATCAGCAGGGGTAGAGAATGGTCTTCGAGTTGACATTATCCAGCCATCTTTAGAAGGGACTTTCAGATAGTTCCATGTTGACTGATAAATCAGGCTGTGGTGTTCCCCTTTATCTTCATTTGGAGTGGACAGATTGAAGCAGAAAATATGTCTGGAAGGGGGAATGCCAGAAGAAGGAGCAGATTGTTCAGCTTCCCTCACAGTTGGATTAGAGATCTGCTGTGTGTTGGATGGATGTGTGTGTTTGTGCTGTCTATATGGGCCCAGACTGCCAGACTCCATGTATAGAGACAGCCAGGGTGCAGGGTTTGGTCCAGGAAATGGCCATAATTATACCAAATGCCCCCTCTGCCTCAGTGTCACTTGTAATGATGGATATTGTATTTAATACAGTGGAGATGTGGCGTCACCATTAGTCTGCCTCCTCCTGTGAGTTGTTGCTGTATCAGGAGTCTTTATTATAAAATGTCTGATGGTCCATGGCCCTGAATTTTAACAGTCAAATCAAATTAAGCCTTGTTTCTTAAAGGAAAAAGCTCAGCTGGTAGCAAGAGCGTTACTCCACCTTAGGTCTCAGCTTCTCAGTTAACCACAAGCTTTATCAGTTAAA